>NC_091335.1:28111606-28269106 GCF_038502225.1 Cherax quadricarinatus
ACGCTTTAGACCACTAGACCACACAATCCTTAACAATGGTGCATCCAGCCAAGCTAGATGTTGTACCCACCATCGAAGGACATACGTTGGTGTGGACGCCTCTGAGCTAATTTCATTCTACTCCCTGTTTGTTGAGCTAGTACACAAACAGGGAGTAGAATGAAATTAGCTCAGAGACACCATTGTCCTTCGATGGTGTGTACAGCATCTACATTGGCTGGATGCACCATTGTTAAGGATTGTGTGGTCTAGTGGTCTAAAGCGTCATGCGTTTTCTGTCACCATGAGGCGGGCCAAAATAGCATGGGTTCGACTACTGCAGTGTTGCTATTGATCAATATCACTTGTTTCGCGGTTACAATAATATATATATATATATATATATATATATATATATATATATATATATATATATATATATATATATATATATATATATATATATGTCGTGCCGAATAGGCAGAACTTGCGATCTTGGCTTAAATAGCAACGCTCATTTTGCCATATAGGACAAGTGAAAATTTGTTTATGCAATAATTTCGCCAAAATCATTCTGAACCTAACGAAAAAATATATTTCACTGTGTTTGTTTAGTATTAAATTATTGTAAACAAATCTAAAACATATTTAGTTGAGTTAGGCTAAAATAAATTGCGCTTGTTATAATAAGGTTAGGTAAGTTTTCTAAGTTCCTTTTGGTGCAAAATTATAAATTTTTATATCAACATTAATGAAAAAACTATATCTTTAAACGTATAAGAGAAAATTTTAGAGAGGACTTAATTTTAAATGAGTTCTTGCTAATTGACCAGTTTTACATATTCGGCACGACATATATATATATATATATCATTGATCAATTAGCAAGAATTCATTTAAAATTTAATCCTTTCTACGTATAAAGACATATTATTTTCGTTTTTGTTAATTTAAAAATTAATAATTTTAAAGGTTCTACTTCCTTAGGAGGAAAATAGAAGGCTGAAGCTTCGCCTAGATTGGTTTGGTAGTGAGTGTGAGATGGATGGTGCTGGTGAGTAAAAGTATACCAGCAGTGAGTGTGAGATGGATGGTGCTGGTGAGTAAAAGTATACCAGCAGTGAGTGTGAGATGGTTGGTGCTGGTGAGTAAAAGTATACCAGCAGTGAGTGTGAGATGGATGGTGCTGGTGAGTAAAAGTATACCAGCAGTGAGTGTGAGATGGTTGGTGCTGGTGAGTAAAAGTATACCAGCAGTGAGTGTGAGATGGTTGGTGCTGGTGAGTAAAAGTATACCAGCAGTGAGTGTGAGATGGATGGTGCTGGTGAGTAAAAGTATACCAGCAGTGAGTGTGAGATGGTTGGTGCTGGTGAGTAAAAGTATACCAGCAGTGAGTGTGAGATGGATGGTGCTGGTGAGTAAAAGTATACCAGCAGTGAGTGTGAGATGGATGGTGCTGGTGAGTAAAAGTATACCAGCAGTGAGTGTGAGATGGTTGGTGCTGGTGAGTAAAAGTATACCAGCAGTGAGTGTGAGATGGGTGGTGCTGGTGAGTAAAAGTATACCAGCAGTGAGTGTGAGATGGATGGTGCTGGTGAGTAAAAGTATACCAGCAGTGAGTGTGAGATGGATGGTGCTGGTGAGTAAAAGTATACCAGCAGTGAGTGTGAGATGGTTGGTGCTGGTGAGTAAAAGTATACCAGCAGTGAGTGTGAGATGGTTGGTGCTGGTGAGTAAAAGTATACCAGCAGTGAGTGTGAGATGGATGGTGCTGGTGAGTAAAAGTATACCAGCAGTGAGTGTGAGATGGTTGGTGCTGGTGAGTAAAAGTATACCAGCAGTGAGTGTGAGATGGATGGTGCTGGTGAGTAAAAGTATACCAGCAGTGAGTGTGAGATGGATGGTGCTGGTGAGTAAAAGTATACCAGCAGTGAGTGTGAGATGGTTGGTGCTGGTGAGTAAAAGTATACCAGCAGTGAGTGTGAGATGGGTGGTGCTGGTGAGTAAAAGTATACCAGCAGTGAGTGTGAGATGGATGGTGCTGGTGAGTAAAAGTATACCAGCAGTGAGTGTGAGATGGATGGTGCTGGTGAGTAAAAGTATACCAGCAGTGAGTGTGAGATGGTTGGTGCTGGTGAGTAAAAGTATACCAGCAGTGAGTGTGAGATGGGTGGTGCTGGTGAGTAAAAGTATACCAGCAGTGAGTGTGAGATGGGTGGTGCTGGTGAGTAAAAGTATACCAGCAGTGAGTGTGAGATGGATGGTGCTGGTGAGTAAAAGTATACCAGCAGTGAGTGTGAGATGGTTGGTGCTGGTGAGTAAAAGTATACCAGCAGTGAGTGTGAGATGGATGGTGCTGGTGAGTAAAAGTATACCAGCAGTGAGTGTGAGATGGTTGGTGCTGGTGAGTAAAAGTATACCAGCAGTGAGTGTGAGATGGGTGGTGCTGGTGAGTAAAAGTATACCAGCAGTGAGTTAAAGAGTTGCAGCCACTTTTAGTGGCAAGTGGTTCACAATTCAGGAAGAAGGAAGATAAGGAAGGTTAATAGAGAAGATGTGAAGGTAGGAAATCGATTATCTGTTCTCCAGGACGAGAGTACTTCAGTGGTTAACGAGGTTAAAAGTACCTCTGACTCCCCTGCTAATCAAGGTATGAATATTCTAATTGTGGGAGAGACTCAGGTAAGATATATGTAACAGAAATAGGAAGGTCAGGCAGAGGGGGTGCCTCCCAGCAGCTGTTGTTGGTGACATAGTCAGCAGGTTGCATAATATTATGTGGAAATGTTGGTGGAAATCCTCGTGGAAATGCTGGCGGAAATAATATCAGGAAGGGTGGGAGACAGGAGCTGCTGGACAAGTACGGGTCAGCCACAGAAGTAGTCAGGTCTAGGGAGGGATCCCAATCATATGTAGTATCTTGCCTAGAAGAGGAGTGGGCAATGAATGAATGTGTAAGGCATTTGGTATAAATTGCTGGCTAGACAGGTACTGCAAGGAACTTGCAATCCCATTCGTTGATAACTGGGACAAATTCTATGGCAAATGTGACATGTATGACAGGGATGGGGTTCATCTCTTTGGGGCTGGAGTGGCTGCATTAGCCAATTCGATTGAGAGGATCACTGACGAATTGTCTAGAAATTTAAACTGATTATAGAGGTATGGATGTTTGTGGGAAACAATCAGGCCGCAGTATTAGGGCTGAAAACAGCAGGTATTATAAGGATACCCCAGGGATATGTTTAAAAGACAATATTCAAAATAAAGTTGCTAGTAAAGACAAAGAGAGATAGTAGAAGGCAACGAGTGACTAGCTCCCATTAGGTTTACTATACAAATTGTAGGGGTCTAAGAAATAAGACAGATGAACTAAGATTACTTGCAAGTGCAGGTAATATAGATATTATTGCTAAAACGGAGACCTGGTTCAACTTGAAAGATAGAGAAATGCCTTCTGAATGCACCATACAGGGTTATAAACTATTCCACACTGATAGGGTCAACAGGAAGGGTGGTGGAGTGGCGATGTAAGTCAGAGATAATTTAAATTGTTGTGTTAGACAAGATATAAGATTAGAAACATCGGACACAGAATCTGTTTGGCTACAGTTTCTCGGTCATGAAAAATTAATTTTGGGTGTGATTTATACGACCCCAAACCTTGATAGGGAGTGCAGTAAGCTGTTATGGGACGAAATTCATAAGACGTCTAGATATGAAAATGTTGTGTTAATGGGAGATTTTAACTTTAGACAAATTGATTGGAACAACGTGGCAGGAAATCTTGAGTCTAATGACTTTCTTGATACGGTTCAGGATTGCTTTTTAAAACAGTTTGTGACAGAACCAACTAGAGGAAACAACTTTCTTGACTTGGTTCTTGCCAACAAAGAACCACTAGTGGTTATTGATGAGCTTGGGGAAAGCGATCACAAATCACTTAGTTTCAATATATCATGGAATTACAAAGATAACTGCAATCAAGTCTGTGTCCCAGATTTCTGCTTGGCCGACTTCATGGGACTGAGAATTACCTGGGTGGGATAAATTGGGATGGCCTGACTATGGATCACGTAGGTGATCTTGGTTGCCAATATGACGTTTTTCAGAGCATAGTTCTAGCTGCCCAGACAACTTCTGTTCCGAGTAGGGAAATTTGTTCTAACAAAAATGATCCCAAATGGATAAACAATAGATTAAAACATCTCATTAGTCAAAAGAGAGGCACAAATAGGCATATCAAAAGAGGGGATGGGCAGTTAAGAAATCAACATATTCAAGAGAGATATAAAAAAAAAGGGAATAAGAAAAGCAAAAATGGATTATGAGGCCAAGGTCGCAAGGGATTCGAAGACTAACCCAAAAGGGTTCTCTGAGGTATACAGAAGTAAGATTAGGAACAAGATAGGCTCACTTAAGAGTAACTCAGGTCCGATCACTAACAGTGATAAGGAAATATGTGAACTTTTCAGTACCTACTTCCTCTCAGTTTTTACTCAGGAAGATACCAGTGAAATTCCAGAAGTAATAAATTATGCAGAACAGGACGATAATAAACTATGCATTATTGGGGTAACTAGTTACGTAGTCCTCAGACAAATAGAGAAATTAAAAGCTAACAAATCCCCAGGCCCTGATGAACTGTTTGCAAGGGTTTTAAAGGAATGTAAAGAGGAACTTAGTATACCTTTGGCTAATCTTTTCAGTATATCACTACAAATTGGCATAGTGCCAGACAAGCGGAAAACGGCAAATGTAATACTTCTTTACAAGGCAGTTGACAGGTTCTTAAATTCGAACTATAGACCAATAAGCCTTACCTCCATAGTGGGAAAATTTATGGAATCAATAATTGCCGAAGCAATTCATAACCATATTGTAAGGCATAAATTGATTAATGAATCTCAGGATGATTTTACAAAGGGGTGTTCATGTCTTATGAATTTACTAACTTTCTTCACTAAGGTGTTTGAGGAGGTAGATCATGGTATTGAATATGATATTGTGTATATGGACTTCAGTAAGGCTTTCGATAGAGTTCCACACCAGAGGCTATTGAGGAAACTTAAGGCACACGGAATAGGAGGAGAAATTATTTCCTGGGTAGAGGCATGGCTGACAAATAAGCAGCAGAGAGTTTGCATAAATGGGGAGAAATCAGAATGGGGGCACGTCACAAGCGGTGTTCCTCATGGGTCAATGATGCGTCCTTTGTTGTCCACAATTTACATAAACGACATAGATGAGAGAATAAATAGCGATATAAGCAAATTTGCTGATGACACCAAAATATGCCGTCAAATTCATTCTAATGAGGGCATTCGAACACTCCAGGATGATTTGAATAGATTGATGCAATGGTCGGAGAAGTGGCAGATGCAGTTTAATATAGACAAATGCAAAATTCTAAATGTTGGATAGGAAAATTACCATGTGAAAAGGATTTAGGAGTTCTGGTTAGCAGTAATCTGAAACCAAGACAACAGTGCATAAGTGTTCGCAATAAAGCTAACAGAACCCTTGGCTTCATATCAAAAAATATAAATAACAGAAGTCCTTAGGCTGCTCTTCAACTCTATATATCGTTGGTTAAGTCTCATTTAGATTATACTGCACAGTTTTGGTCACCGTATTACAGAATGGATATAAATGCACCGGAAAACGTACAAAGGAGGATGACAAAGTTGATCCCATGGATCAGAAATCTTCCCTATGGGGATAGACTGAGGGCCCTGAATCTGCACTCTCTAGAAAGGCGTGGAATTAGGGAGGATATGATTGAGGTGTATAAATGGAAAACAGGAATTAATAATGGAGATGTAAATACCGTGGTAAAAATATCTAGCGTAGACAGGACAGGACTCGCAGCAATGGTTTTAAGTTGGAAAAATTCAGATTCAGGAATGATATACGAAAGCACTGATTTGGAAATAGAGTTGCGGATGAGTGGAACAAACTCATGAGTACCGTCAGAGAAGCTAAGACTTTGTCTGGCTTTAGAAATAGGTTGAATAAATGCACGAGTGGGTGTGGGTGGGTGTGAGATGGACATGACTAGCTTGTGCTACTAGGTCAGATGCCGTGCTCCTTCCTTAAGTGAATGTGACTGACCTGTCTAGGTTAAGGCAGTGGCTTAAGCCAGTGGAAGAATTGGACCTGCCTCGCATGGGCCAGTAGGCCTGCTGTGTTGGTTTAGATCCTGTGTCAGCGTAGACCAGATCTGTGTTGGTTCAGACCCTGCCTATGTCAGCGTCGACCAGACCTGTGTCGGCTCAGCCCCGACCTGTGTCAGCTGGATCAGACCTGTATCAGTGTCGACCAGACCTGTGTCGGCTCAGACCCGACCTGTGTCAGCATCGACCAGACCTGTGTCGGTTCACACCATACCTGTGTTGGTTCGGACCGTACCTGTATTGGTTCAGACCCTATCTGTGTCAGCGTGGACCAGACCTGTGCCTACTCAGACCCTACCTGTGTTGGTTCAAGACCCTACCTGTGTCAACATCGACCTGACCTGTGACAGCTCAGAACCTTCCTGTGTTGGTTCAGACCCTACTTGAATTGGTTCAAACTCTACCTGTGTCAGTCAGCATCGACCAGACCTGTGTCAACTCAGACCAGACCTGTGTCAGCTCAGAACCTTTCTGTGTTGGTTCAGACCCTACTTGAGTTGGTTCAGACTCTACCTGTGTCAGTCAGCATCGACCAGGCCTGTGTCAACTTAGACCAGACCTGTGTCAGCTCAGAACCTTTCTGTGTTGGTTCAGACCCTACTTGAGTTGGTTCAGACTCTACCTGTGTCAGTCAGCCTCGACCAGACCTGTGTCAACTCAGACCAGACCTGTGTCAGCTCAGACCAGACCTGTGTCAGCTCAGAACCTTTCTGTGGTGGTTCAGACCCTACTTGAGTTGGTTCAGACTCTACCTGTGTCAGTCAGCCTCGACCAGAGCTGTGTCAACTCAGAATAGACCTGTACCAGCTCAGACCAGACCTGTGTCAGCTCAGACCAGACCTGTGTCAACTCAGACCAGACCTGTGTCAACTCAGACCAGACCTGTGTCATGTGAAGAGTTGCTTATTTATGAGTGGCAGTGTGAGCGTGTATACATCAGAATGAGGGTAAACATTGCTTACTTAGTAAGATGACTCAGTAAAATGCTCTTCCCTTTAAAATTAAAAGAACTCTTCCATTTGTTACATAGTAACTAATTTTATACTGCACTCTGCGATCTTTATATTTATATATCAGTTCATTGGAACTTGAAACTCTGACCCAGGAACACGTAGCAACATGTATGCAGTATCCTCTCCCGTCCCTGCAGCATGGAAAAATAATTGGCACTACCAGACATAAGATAAATATTAACAATAAAAATAAGAATCCATTTTTTCTCTCCAAAACGGTGGAAATATTTGATAATCATCTGTGCTATGAAAAACATTCTGATGCGGAAATTTTATCTCGTCAATATTTGTTATCCTCACTAAAGAAGAAATTCTTTCCTAAATATATGGTTATAATTACATTACCCTGGTCACAGACCGGGCCGCGGGGGCGTTGACCCCCGGAACTCTCTCCAGGTAAACTCCAGGTAATATTAATACCCCATACCTACACGACTACGGTGCTCTTCACACCAACTCCAAGGCTGAGGGACTCATTACCTTATCTTCTGTATATAGTTCTACTGTCTTCAAGTTATCTCCTGGGATTTGTATTGATAAAGCCACTGGATGGCGAAACGTCTACAATAAAGATACCCAGATGTTGCACATGTGTCTTAATTTCATCAATACCCTCATACATCGTGGTCAACAGCCTCAAAAGCTTTACTGAAGAAAGTTAATAAGTTAGTTAGACAAGACCGGCCTCTTGTGAATCCATGCTGAGTATCATTAATCAAGCTATGCTTATCGAGATGGCTTCTTATAATTTGAGCTATAATTGACTCTAGTAATTTGCCTACAATTGAGGTCAGGCTTATTGGGCGGTAAGGACCTGCCTCGCATGGGCCAGTAGGCCTTCTGCAGTGTTCCTCTATTCTTATGTTCTTATGTTCTTACTAATACTTCTTATTACTACCCGTAACTACTATCCTATACTACTACCTCATACTTCTTAATACTACCCATAACTACTACCCCACACTACTACCCAATACTACTGACCCCACCTACTATTCCCTACAGATCGCAACCAACAACACTCAACCGAGTTAAAACCAGAATCATAAATTTGGATTTATTAATGCACTAAAGAGAGGAACCTTATGATGTATCAAAAAAATTACCGTGGCAGTTGCCGAACTTCTCCTTTTTTTCGCTCTACGTCACTAAGTGACAGTAAGGCAGTGATACAAGTATTTTCTGTGTGTTTTGATCAGCTGTACCTCTTAGTGAAGGCAGAGCTGGATGAAGCTTGGACGTTGATACAACTTCTAAGTTAATAATGAGACATATGCTCAACACTTAAGTATATTTACTCACTAAGCAGTTCAGCCAATGAATAAGGCATATGTGCCTTCTTCATTATTGTGTCATTACCGAGTGCCATTAACAACTAGATGTATTTAGATCACTGCACGATCCAAGAAAGTATCCTCGTATTTTATAACCTTAATCTCCTGCGCCTCAGCCTACGCGACTCTAATAGCGCAGAATGAGGCATATGTTGATATTTCAGTTGATTAGCCTAGACGATCTGAAGAGAATCACATGAGGCATTCACCCAAACCATAACAAAACTAATAGCCAAATTATATCAATAAAAATGGTTAGTTAAGACCTACGCAGCCCAAATATAATTGAAAACTTCCAGAGAGACTAAATATACAAATACATTAAGTTCGAAACTTCTCAGAAGTTGTATTTTCAAGTTTTCGGTATTTTATTTATTTTTTTTTTTCAAAATTCTTTCCCCCAAAAAAGCAGAGAAGTACACAGGGCAATCAAGCAAGAATGATCAGCTTTTAAGTAAATAAGTTAGAAAGTAAGCAAGTTTCATGTAGGCTTAGTGTACATAAACAAATTTTAAACAATAGTCTTGAAGGCTTACAAACGTTATAGACACATAAAGGCGAATTACGTTGACTTAATTTAGGATTATAAAATTAAATCAAACACTGACTTATTTCTGACCAGGAGGAGGTGCGGGATTACCAAAACTGTTGTCCAGAGGGCTGAGGAAGGGTTGTTGAGGTGGTTCGGACATGTAGAGAGAATGGAGCGAAACAGAATGACTTCAAGAGTGTATCAGTCTGTAGTGGAAGGAAGGCGGGGTAGGGGTCGGCCTAGGAAAGGTTGGAGGGAGGGGGTAAAGGAGGTTTTGTGTGCGAGGGGCTTGGACTTCCAGCAGGCATGCATGAGCGTGTTTGATAGGAGTGAATGGAGACAAATGGTTTTTAATACTTGACGTGCTGTTGGAGTGTGAGCAAAGTAACATTTATGAAGGGGTTCAGGGAAACCGGCAGGCCGGACTTGAGTCCTGGAGATGGGAAGTACAGTGCCTGCACTCTGAAGGAGGGGTGTTAATGTTGCAGTTTAAAAACTGTAGTGTAAAGCACCCTTCTGGCAAGACAGTGATGGAGTGAATGATGGTGAAAGTTTTTCTTTTTCGGGCCACCCTGCCTTGGTGGGAATCGGCCAGTGTGATAATAAATAATAAAAAAAGAGACATTCCCCAATTATTTCACAGAAACCAGTTTTGATTAATAATAATGACACATGATAACTTACATCAAAATATTACATCCTTTCAGGAAAAACACATCTACATTAAAAGTTCAAAGATGACCAGAAGATGAACTTTCCAGTTATTGAACAGAATCAATTATAAATTTGTGCCTACACATTCTAAACCCATGAAACGTTTCTGCCAAATCATTCGAAACATCAGCCGTTGAAGATTGATGTCGTTCACAACTGTAATATTTTAATGAGAAGAATGCAATCAACTTTTGCATGTCATGTAATGTAAGTGGAATGGAAGGCATTCAAATTCTATCCAAACAAGGGCAAGATAAGTCCAGGTCCTTGGATCAAGAGCACCTCTTCAGCATCAAGGGAAAATAACTGATGAGTCTCTTTCCACTTACCACTTGGAAACAAAATTTTGGATCACCTAGTTAATATTTAGCTTAGGGTGCCCACGCATGCCAATTGTCCCACAAATCCTACCCAGCAGAGGGGGCGTTGACCCCCCGAAACATCCTCTTTGAAAATTTAAGCCGATCGAATAACGCGTTCTCGATCAAGAAACGAAAATTTATGAAAAATCAAACGATGATGTTACTGAGAATGTTCAGAAAAATATGAAATTTCTTCCGCCCCCCCCCTTCCTCTTGTTAAACTTAACAATGACATAAAAACTCTATTTCATATTTTATTTTTCAGTTTCTTTTTCTCAACTTCATTTTATTTAAAAATTTCTACAGTCCTATTAGAAAAAATCATCGATTATGTTTTGTTAATAAACGTCCAAAATTACATTAGGAAAAACTGACTTAATTGGCACCAACATTGCCCAAGATTAATACATAAATATTTACAATCAAGACAAATCAGCATTTGGGGTTTGAAATACACAAATAACCCGCACATAAAAGAGAGAAGCTTACGACGACGTTTCGGTCCGACTTGGACCATTGACACAGTCACACTGTGTCAATGGTCCAAGTCGGACCGAAACGTCGTCGTAAGCTTCTCTCTTTTATGTGCGGGTTATTTGTGTATCGTTCCAGTCACGGTATTGTGCCTTTTTGTTATTTATTTTTGGGGTTTGAAGCCGACCTGAAGAAGCACTTTCTGGTTATTACTTGGGAAATAATTTACCTTATAAAACGGGCAAATTGATATTTAAACAACTCATAATGAGTGACACGCTTTGTAAAAAAATCACACTAATGGTAAAAGTTTGAAGCCGATCAGATTAGGCATTCTTCAGCAATTGGTCTCCCTCCAGTTCCAAGAATTTAGTCTTCGTTACCGTACACAAGCAATGAAAATGTGAAGATGAATGAATGAGGTGTTCGCCAGTTATGAGTGAAATAAAACCGAGAAATTGGAGGAAGGAAAAATAAAGAAAATAATTCAGCAACCTTTTATAGGTTCTCCTTTAGTGTTACTTAACGATGTAACTTCTTAGAAAGAAGAACAAGAAGATTCATCCCAGGAACAAGAAAGTAATTGTCAGCTGTACCGAATGGTAAATGGGTAAGTAATGATTGCCAATGAAGATTAGAAAGGTTGAAGAAACAGTTGATGGAACCACCAATTATTTTTATGTAATAAGAGATGAATGTCATCAATGGCACAAGGAAAGCAACTGGTGAAGGTAACAATTCTCAAGTTGATAAATTAGACACATGTGCAACTCTTGGGTATCTTTATTGAGGAAACGTTTCGCCACACAGTGGCTTCATCAGTCCATACGTAGGAGAAACTTGAAGAACAGGAGGAGAATGAGGTAATCAGTCCCTCAACCTTGAGTCGATGTGTTCAGTCCATCAATCAAGATTGATGAACTGAACACATCGACTCAAGGTTGA
Organism: Cherax quadricarinatus; assembly: GCF_038502225.1. Lineage (NCBI taxonomy): Eukaryota > Metazoa > Arthropoda > Malacostraca > Decapoda > Parastacidae > Cherax > Cherax quadricarinatus. The sequence goes on from NC_091335.1 coordinate 28,123,136, forward strand.
GGGACTGATTACCTCATTCTCCTCCTGTTCTTCAAGATTCTCCTTTGTATGGACTGATGAAGCCACTGTGTGGCGAAACGTTTCCTCAATAAAGATACCCAAGAGTTGCACATGTGTCTAATTTATCAACATGTCGGTTCTCTGAACCATTCATCTACAAATTCTCAAGTTGTAGGAGATTCCTGAATTAATGTTAGGAAATTTGCTTTCTCTAACAGAGATGAAAAGAAGCTGCCGGGATGGAGCATATAACTAGCATCTTAAGGAACATAATGACAAGTAATGGGAGCAACTGTTTTATCTGCTTCAACACTTGGAGGAAATGATGTCCCAGAAGCCTAGCAGCTTCTGGGATCTATTCTGTGGAAAATACTGTATATATTTTCCAGAAATTCAGTATTTATATGTAAATAGATAGCCATACTGTATTTAATAATATTTATGTCATAGAAAACGGAAAGCCTGCGTTTGCGCAAACGAGACTCGCCATCTTGGTTTTGAATTGGATACAACGTTTATATAATGGGAAGAATTTTTCGTGTTCTAGAGGTTAAAATTGGATTGACACCTCTCAAATAGGAGGCGAAATTGTTGGATGTGCATTCCTGCATAACTTGAGATATCAGACGACTGGACAAGACAGCTCCATGAACCTCAGATAAGCTCTCTAGATTTGTGTATAATTCTGGCCAGTGTTTCCATAAATTTAGCTAGTGAGGTTTTTCTGAGTATGATACAACTTAATATCCAGTCAAATTGGTGAGTGATATTAAGATATATTTTCCTTATGTTATGTATATGTGAATTTATATATAATCATTTTTTAATATACAGTCCACAAATTTATATATTTACCAGTATTCCTGGTGTATGTATATTTCATTTAATTAATAGGTCCAGAGCAACTTGTGGTTATGACAGTGGTAGGTATCGAAGGGGGACATTTTTTGCGACCTAGGTGTCCCAAATTCCTACTTGTCTAACTGATAAATAATAATTATCTGTTCATTTACTGTTATGTACATAGTGATACATTCAGCTAAATGCAATTTTCCACATATTCTATATGGTAGAGATGAAGTGTGCCGGAGATAGGGTACATTTTTACTGGGCAGATGGTAGAAACATTGATTCAGTAGAGGGAGTTGCTGCTACAGCGCTTCTTGATGTAACTGATTTAATTTTAGAGGTAAAGGCGTGTGTGCGTGAGAGAGAAAACAAGGGATTCTGGTAGCAGAGATTTTAAGAAAATCTATCGCTTACAGTTTCCAATGAACTTAATGAAAACTAGGCTAGTGGACAGAGGGATAACTTGAAATATTACATGCACTAACTTCTATAACTGGAAATATAACATTTTCCTAAATATTGCACATTTATAAGCTGCCCAGAGAACATACGTTCTCCATAGAGAAGCTAAATAGAATGCAAATGATTCCGAATGGATAAACAGGCTGAAAAATCCTCCCAAGGAGAGGGTCACTTTATGAACCAGTATGTTCATCTTTCCAAAGGGAGAGTCATCTTAAGAACTAATATGTTAATCTTTCTCAGGAGAGGGTCACAATATAACGCTGAAAGAGAGATCAGAATCAGGATGAGAAAAAATAAACGAAACAATGAGATCAAATTTTCTAGAGAATATAAAACATATTAAAAGTGTTTCTTACAAGTGTATGGGAAGAAGATTTGGAAAAAAAATGGGTCCACTTAAAACTAACTCTGGACTGCTAACGGATTATGAGAAAGAAATGTTATTCAGTTGTTTTCAATTATTACCTCTCGGTCTCCACACAAGAGGACACAAATTATATCCCAGTAGTTAATAATTAAAGAGAACTAGAGAATATAATTTCCATAATATCACAGTCACTAGGGACAAGATTATCGAACTAGTAGATTGATTAAAGCAATCATAATGACTTACGAAGTCGCAAAAATACGAGTTTTACTACTCAACTGCCATGAGTTCTAACCCCCCCCCTGTACCCTAGATTAATTAAAGCAAAATATGTATCAGATTCTTGAGGAACAGTTTTCAAAAATTCTTAAAGAATGCACTGTGAAAGACAAACGGGTATAATAACCGTTTGCAAATTTATGGAAAATTGAGTGTGATTTCTATCTACAAAACGGGAGGTAAGTCGCTTATGATAGACAAATTGTTGAATTACAAGTATATCCATAGTAGAATATACCGAGAAGTATATTAGTACGACACAATGTGCGATTTATGACACTTTTTTTAGGAAAGTTTATTCCGGGAAGAATTTTTATCAATTCTCTGGTGAACCAAACGTGTGGACAAGATAGTTTCTCAGTAAAATGTCATACACCGCATATTGTATCGTAGTGAAATACTGGCATATAAATTCAGACATATTACTGGTACAAAACGCATGCACTCTCTAGACATATATTGAAGATGTATCGTCAATGGTGACTTTTTTTCAGTTCTCATAAAGATTGCTGAAAATACGGTACGTGTACACGATGTGGTCCACATCAGTGCAAATTGTGGGACTGATAACCTTGGAGAGGTGGATAAAAAAGGCTTCAAGGAAAATTATTTGGACTTCTTCCTGAAGCATTGCATGTATACTGTATATTTTATCATGATTGGGCATCCATCTTTATTCCCACACTCCCCTCAATGGACGTTCCTTGACGCTGGTGAGGGGGGACTCTTAATCTAGGGAATTGGATCTGTGCTCCAGTTCCCTGAATTGAGCCTGATTGCCTACCATCCCCAACATGCGCTGTATAATCATACGGGTTTAGCGCTCCCCATGATTATAATAATATCCCCACATTCAAATTATTAAAATCAATCGTAATGGATACAATTACAAGCTACTTTTTTTGTTAATGGTATAAAATATCGACAGGTTTATTAATAAGACATAAGAGCAACACCTGCGATTTTCTATTAACGTCAGAAAACAACTCACTTTGATGAGCAAAAATTGAGGAATAATCTTCAACACGGGGTCACGAGGGGTCGTTCTTACCTGTCAAATTTACTGACTTTCTTCAGTAAAGTATATGAGGCAGCTGTCAATCATAAAGAATGTGATATTGATAATTTGGAGCTGTGATAGTTCTGAACCAAAATTTTTTTAAAAAATTATTACCAAATTGTTAAAAATATGTTGAAAAAAAATTGGAGATCAACTTTTTTCATAAAATGAGACATGGCTGGTCAATAGAGTGCAGAGAGTTTTTATAAATGGAATGAATTCAGAAAATAAGCAGTCACAAGTGGCGTTCCTCAGCAATAGTGTTGGGACCCTTGGTGTTCATAAATTACCCTGACAAAGGGGAGGGAGTTTATTCACTGACACAAACGTAGGCCGACAAATCATTTAGAAATAGATACCAATTAACTACAGGATCATTGTTACAAGCAGATGTTACGGTCGGAATAAACACAGATGCAGTTCAATACGGAAAAAAAATCATCGATCTAAGTCTCGGGAATGAAAGTAACCATACTGTGAATGGTATACAATACTGACAAAATGATGAATAAGACACATGTGTGATTCATAGGAACATTTGTTTAATAACGAAACGTTATTAATACAGAGGCGATCACAGAGACGAATTATAATAGACGAGACAGTAAGAGAAGTAGAAAGGTAGTTTGAGGTGATCAGTCCCTCAGTCTTGATGGAGTATTTACCTCGTACAGAACTTTTCACTGCAGCCGCCTTTGAATATATTCTGTTTACTATTACTGTTATCAACTTTTCCTGTTATTCCTTTTTCACGCAATTTGTGGGTATTACACCATGATCATAATCTAAGGCTTGTAGACTAAATAACGTAGACAAGATAAAGCTTAGCCTGTAAGCGAAACATTGTCTTAATAAAGCTTATAAGGATTGTTTCAAATGGAAAATGACTTAAAATGCTGAAGCTACGCTTTTGCGTGATGTAGAATAAGCCGAAATATGATTGATGCATTCAAGTAGAAGACAGGTATCAATAATAGAGATATCGAAATAATGGAAATATCTATGAAACCATTCCTGATAATAGGTTGGATAAATTAAGATTTAGATATATTTTTGTAAAGACCACTGGACGAATAGTAGAGCTGTGAATGAGCAGAACACACTCCCAAGTAGAACCATTAAAGCTGATATTTTAGGTAGCTCTAAAAGTAGGTTCTACTGGGTTTGAGATACTAATAATACAGCGGTTCATTATTGACCCATGTCAGGATTTTGTACCTCCCACACTATGGGTATGGGTTACGTACCTTGAAGTGGGAGGGAGGAGAGTAGAGAGGAATACTGTGCCGCCCATAAGTAGTGGTGATGGTGCGGGGGCACCAGAGGCACGCCGCCATACACGTGCCGTCCGCCGCCGTGCAGAGGTATGAATCTGCGCACGTCTCCGAATCCAAAACTTTTGTCGGAGCGCAAGAGACCTTGGGCGGTGTCGAAGCTGGGGCGCTGTAGTACAGGCAACAGCGGGTGTGGGAGTGTGCACCCCGGAGCAGGAGACGGGGTCTCTAGTGCACGATGTGCGCATGTAGGCGATGTAGACGGTGACGGAGACGACAGTGGAGGCGAGGCTGCAGGTAACGTCGCTAGCGGTGTGACAGAAGTGACTCCTCTCCACATTAAAAACTCTTCGTCAGTGTGTGTACCTGCGATATCACTGCAGGGGTCGGAAGTACTAGTCTCCTGTGGGTGGCCGCGGAAAATATCACTTAGCACTCGATCACCATGGGGAAGTCTGCTAGTGTTATGTGCTGGTGGTGGCTCAGATGTACTGCTGAGATGTGCTGCAGTCAGCACGCATAGCTCACACCTGCACACTCCTGAAGAACCACCCTGAGACTCACACAATCCAGCACTTAGCAAAGGATGCACATTTAACGCTGTAGCGACTTCTGGCGTAACTTTAGCTGGCTTGGAGCAGGTCTCAGGATTAATAGCATGAGCTGTTGTGTGGATATATGGCATTATGTCAGCATTAGTGTTTCCCTGAGCTTGTATACTGTCATGGGCGTGTGTGTTGTCATGGGCTTGTGTGCTGCCATGAGCTTGTGTATTGCCGTGGGCGCGAGTAGTGAGATCAAGACCCACGTCAATATCGTCCTTCATCACAGCACTTCGGCGGTCTTCACCCCACAAGAGATCTCTGATTAAGAATGAGCGAGGCATCTTAACTCAGGTTAGAGGCTCCAGAGGCAGACAACCCAGTGAGAAATACTTCCGAAGCAGCAGACACAGGGGCAGTAGGCTTGGTTAAGCTCAATGTCGGGTGAAACGTCTTACAAAAAAAATGACTCTGCTGTAGTTGTGTGTTTTTCACCAGAAATTAAAGCGCTATTTTCACCACTGACACACGTTCATTCCAATCCTGAAACCAACACCATTAGCATATTTTGCCAATGAAGCTGGTGTTCTCCTGTTAGCACTGGTATCATTACGCTTCTTACTACTACTGAATTTTGTAGCAATCAGTGATGTGACATTTTTTACACGAAGAAAACAGTGACACAACGTGAAGGTGTAAATCGCAAGAAAATGATTTTTGTGGCCTGTGGAACATTTTTTTTTAAAAATGCATCACCGACATTTTGTTCAGGATTTGTTAACGAGAGTCTGAAGAAAGTTAGTAAACTATAAAGTGTGAACGGCACCCGATGAATGACTACTGATACCGTGATGGAAACTTATCTTGGACAGCGGTGATGGTGAAGGTGAGATGGAGTATCAGAGCGTTTGGCTCTCTCCTGGGCACTGCCATCTGCCACTTCCCTCTCACCAACCAAACCTTAACTATTACGAAATCTCCGTCTCCAATTTTGATATATTTAGCCCTATTCGAAGTCGAAAAACTCGACCAATCGACCATCTTGTGGTTAGTTAACAAACTGAAGTGTCTGAAGTATATTTAAAATTATATGATTTGGAGGACTGCCACTAAGTAAATTAGCTTGATCATTGGCGGACTGATGACATTAGCTCCTCCCACTGGCACTGTGGGCGGGGCCTTCCCATACCCATACGAACGTCAGTGGGTATTTAGGACATAATTACGTTGTAAGTAGTTCTTCAGGAGTAAAGCCGCCGGTGGAAACCTAAGGAGTTTAAGTCATAAGGTAAATAAACTGATGTAGGTACCAACACACATGATTCAGTCGTCCAGTTGTTTGAATAATACAACCTGAGGGCCACTTAAAGCACACACACACACACACACACACACACACGTACACGTACACGTACACACACACACACACACACACACACACACACACACACACACACACACACACACACACACACACACTCGCACACTCACAAATCAGCCCAAACATTTATCGACAAGTTCTTTGGCGCATGATGAGGCGAGACACAGACCCAGTGGAATTAAATTTTTGAACACACCAGCTATCTTCCACCGAAAAAAATATGACGCCTTCAAACAAGAAAACACATTCACCATTATTCACTCAATAACCCTCTTGCCAGAATTGGGCAGACGTCACAATTCAGATCATCATCGGAAATAAGTCACTATGTCTGATTTTACTGCCTTACCTTAGCTAAACTGACACGTATGTTAAGAATAAGTCACATGTACAGTAATTAGGTGTCTTTACCCAGGTGCTGCACATGTGTCTTGCTCATCAACTTATTGTTGATTAATACCATTAATACATAATACCATTAATACATAATACCATTAATACATAATACCATTAATACATAATACCATTAATACATAATACCATTAATACATAAGTTCCTAAATGAGACAATTTTAGAAAACTAAATCATGTGCACTGAACCTTAAAAATATTTACACGAGGGTGAGCGTGTGCACCCAAAGTTCACATAGGCAAGACGGTGTACATGCATACTCTAATATTTAGTGTACATGTTGTACATGTACACTAAATATTAAAGAAACCAGACTTCTCATTTTCGAAAAGAACAATGCCACTACTGAGCAGCATGTCGTGCTCTCTTCAAAATTTTGGCTGGACACAAAATTGACCAATTTTCTTGAATGAAGTGTAAGAAAAGGAATAATAATTTTGAAGAACAAAAAGTCCATTGTCAAGTCACAACTGGGGCGAAAAAAGGTAGAAAAGGCCAGAAGACAAATCCCATTGGTTTTTGAAGAGCAGTGCCACTCCTCCCACCTCTCTGTTCCCTGTGTATTTTCTCAGGATCTGATGTCCAGGTGGAAAGATGGCGTCTGTTATCACACCTGTCAGATTGGTTTCCGTGAGAGCAATGATGTCTGATAATGCCTCTGTTCGTGGCGAAGAATTTATTTTGAATTACCCGGAGGGTTAGTAACTTAGGGTAACCCAGAAAAGCCACTGTCTTGAGACTGGCTTATTTACTGCCTGGTCCAACTGCCGGGCAGGAAATATTATAACATGACAGTACGAGACAAGTTGAAGGTAACCCAATGTTCAAATACAGTGCCTAGAAAATAGGTCTGATCCGAGGAAGGGGAGGGTATTTCCATTTCCTCTGATCAAGAGAGTTTCGCCAGCATCAAAGCATCATCCTCCCAGGACAAGACATGCATAAATAACTACTTAATGTTAGTGAGATTTAATGTTGTCATGGGGGTCTTTTACTCTGCTCTGTTGTGAGACATGGAGTTCTTGTACTCTGCTCTGTTGTGAGACATGGAGTTCTTGTAGTCAGCTCTGTTGTGAGACATGGAGTTCTTGTACTCTGCTCTGTTGTGAGACATGGAGTTCTTGTAGTCAGCTCTGTTGTGAGACATGGAGTTCTTGTACTCTGCTCTGTTGTGAGACATGGGGATCTTGTATTCTGCTCTGTTGTGAGACATGAGGATCTTGTACTCTGCTCTGTTGTGAGACATGGGGATCTTGTACTCTGCTCCCTTGTGAGACATGAGGATCTTGTACTCTGCTCTGTTGTGAGACATGGGGATCTTGTACTCTGCTCCGTTGTGAGACATGAGGATCTTGTACTCTGCTCTGTTGTGAGACATGAGGATCTTGTACTCTGTTCTGTTGTTAGACATGAGGATCTTGTACTCTGCTCTGTTGTGAGACATGAGGATCTTGTACTCTGCTCTGTTGTGAGACATGGGGTATCTGCTGTACATGGAGTTCTTGTACTCTGCTCTGTTGTGAGACATGGGGATCATGTACTCTGCTCTGTTGTGAGACATGGGGATCTTGTACTCTGCTCTGTTGTGAGACATGGGGATCTTGTACTCTGCTCTGTTGTGAGACATGGGGATCTTGTACTCTGCTCTGTTGTGAGACATGGGGATCTTGTACTCTGCTCTGATGTGAGACATGGGGATCTTGTACTCTGCTCTGTTGTGAGACATAGGATCTTGTACTCTGCTCTGTTGTGAGACATGGGGATCTTGTACTCTGCTCTGTTGTGAGACATGGGGATCTTGTACTCTGCTCTGTTGTGAGACATGGGGATCTTGTACTCTGCTCTGTTGTGAGACATGGGGATCTTGTACTCTGCTCTGTTGTGAGACATGGGGATCTTGTACTCTGCTCTGTTGTGAGACATGGGGATCTTGTACTCTGCTCTGTTGTGAGACATGGGGATCTTGTTCTCTGCTCTGTTGTGAGACATGGGTATCTTGTACTCTGCTCTGTTGTGAGACATGGCGATCTTGTTCTCTGCTCTGTTGTGAGACATGGGGATCTTGTTCTCTGCTCTGTTGTGAGACATAGGATCTTGTACTCTGCTCTGTTGTGAGACATGGGTATCTTGTACTCTGCTCTGTTGTGAGACATGGGGATCTTGTTCTCTGCTCTGTTGTGAGACATGGGGATCTTGTTCTCTGCTCTGTTGTGAGACATGGGGATCTTGTACTCTGCTCTGTTGTGAGACATGGGGATCTTGTACTCTGCTCTGTTGTGAGACATGGGGATCTTGTACTCTGCTCTGTTGTGAGACATGGGGATCTTGTACTCTGCTCTGTTGTGAGACATGGGGATCTTGTACTCTGCTCTGTTGTGAGACATGGGGATCTTGTACTCTGCTCTGTTGTGAGACATGGGGATCTTGTACTCTGCTCTGTTGTGAGACATGGGGATCTTGTACTCTGCTCTGTTGTGAGACATGGGGATCTTGTACTCTGCTCTGTTGTGAGACATGGGGATCTTGTACTCTGCTCTGTTGTGAGACATGGGGGTCTTGTACTCTGCTCTGTTGTGAGACATGGAGTTCTTGTACTCTGCACTGCTGTGAGACATGGAGTTCTTGTACTCTGCTCTGCTGTGAGACATGGAGTTCTTGTACTCTGCTCTGTTGTGAGACATGGAGTTCTTGTACTCTGCTCTGTTGTGAGACATGGGGATCTTGTACTCTGCTCTGTTGTGAGACATGGGGGTCTTGTACTCTGCTCTGTTGTGAGACATGGAGTTCTTGTACTCTGCTCTGTTGTGAGACATGGAGTTCTTGTACTCTGCTCTGTTGTGAGACATGGAGTTCTTGTACTCTGCTCTGTTGTGAGACATGGAGTTCTTGTACTCTGCTCTGTTGTGAGACATGGAGTTCTTGTACTCTGCTCTGTTGTAAAACATGGAGTTCTTGTACTCTGCTCTGTTGTGAGACATGGAGTTCTTGTACTCTGCTCTGTTGTGAGACATGGAGTTCTTGTACTCTGCTCTGTTGTGAGGCATGGGGGTCTTGTACTCTGCTCTGTTGTGAGACATGGAGTTCTTGTACTCTGCTCTGTTGTGAGACACGGAGTTCTTGTACTCTGCTCTGATGTGAGACACGGAGTTCTTGTACTCTGCTCTGTTGTGAGACATGGAGATCTTGTACTCTGCTCTGTTGTGAGACATGGGGTCTTGTACTCTGCTCTGTTGTGAGACATGGAGTTGTTGTACTCTGCTCTGTTGTGAGACATGGAGTTGTTGTACTCTGCTCTGCTGTGAGACATGGAGTTCTTGTACTCTGCTCTGCTGTGAGACATGGAGTTCTTGTACTCTGCTCTGCTGTGAGACATGGAGTTCTTGTACTCTGCTCTGTTGTGAGACATGGAGTTCTTGTACTCTGCTCTGTTGTGAGACACGGGGGTCTTGTACTCTGCTCTGTTGTGAGACATGGAGTTCTTGTACTCTGCTCTCTTGTGAGACATGGAGTTCTTGTACACTGCTCTGTTGTGAGACATGGAGTTCTTGTTCTCTGCTCTGTTGTGAGACATGGAGTTCTTGTACTCTGCTCTGTTGTGAGACACGGAGTTCTTGTACTCTGCTCTGATGTGAGACATGGGGATCTTGTACTCTGCTCTGTTGTGAGACATGGGGATATTGTACTCTGCTCTGTTTTAAGACATGGGGATCTTGTACTCTGCTCTGTTGTGATACATGGGGATCTTGTACTCCGCTCTGTTGTGAGACATGGGTATCTTGTACTCTGCTCTGTTGTGAGACATCGGGATCTTGTACTCTGCTCTGTTGTGAGACATGAGGATCTTGTACTCTGCTCTGTTGTGAGACATGGGGATCTTGTACTCTACTCTGTTGTGAGACATGAGGATCTTGTACTCTGCTCTGTTGTGAGACATGGGGATCTTGTACTCTGCTCTGTTGTGAGACATGAGGATCTTGTACTCTGCTCTGTTGTGAGACATGGGGATCTTGTACTCTGCTCTGTTGTGAGACATGAGGATCTTGTACTCTGCTCTGTTGTGAGACATGGGGATCTTGTACTCTGCTCTGTTGTGAGACATGAGGATCTTGTACTCTGCTCTGTTGTGAGACATGGGGATCTTGTACTCTGCTCTGTTGTGAGACATGGGGATCTTGTACTCTGCTCTGTTGTGAGACATGGGGATCTTGTACTCTGCTCTGTTGTGAGACATGGGGATCTTGTACTCTGCTCTGTTGTGAGACATGGGGATCTTGTACTCTGCTCTGTTGTGAGACATGGGGATCTTGTACTCTGCTCTGTTGTGAGACATGGGGATCTTGTACTCTGCTCTGTTGTGAGACATGGGGTTCTTGTAACTATCTTTATTTTTTAATTTTCTCAATTTTATCTTAATGCATTAATTGGAATATATCAACACAATCATATAGTCAATGGCGCACTGGTAGACTTTTTTTTTTTTATATCAGCTTGGAGGTTCCCTGTGTCTTCAGTGGATGCTACTTTCATGCAAATTTTTGTGACGTCTACAAAGGATTACATGGTGCCATGGATTATGCCTCTGTTTTTGTCGGATATGAAAACGAGAAAGAAGGGAGACAAGTACCATGCCTTCAGAAACAGGGTTTTTAACTAAGTCAGCCTCTGATTTCACTCTGTTTCTTCAGGTTCCATTTGTAAGGAAATTATATATCCATTTGCACACCACGCAGTTATTCCTTCTGTGCGCAAGTACCCCCATGGTCGTACTTGTCGAAGGTGTACTCAGATTTAGTGTACACTACGTTTGCATTATGCCTGTCATCCGGTTTATCCAGACAATGTCGTAATGGTTTAGCAATCGTGTTAGGCATATTGTCCTGGGTTGTGCAATTGCTGCAATTCCATGTGGTTAGCATTCATGCTTCTTAAAACCCTTTCAAATATTGTAATAATGCGGGACGTCATGACTATTGATCAATAGTTATTTGTCAATGCTTTACTGCCACATTTGTGGAGTGGGATTATATCGGTAGTGCGTAGTGAAGGATGGTCCTAGTGTGCAGATTTCTTTTCGATAGAATATTTAAAGCATGCGAGAGAGAGTCATACTCTTCAAGTCACTCTTCCTTTCTTTATTCATCATTGGCACTTTTTCATTCATCAATTGTGACCTCTATTCATCACTGGTGACCTCTCTATTCAATTCTGATGACCTCTTAAGTCATCACTGATGGCCTCTTTACCCATAATGGTGACTTCTTTATTAATCACTAGTGAATTCTTTATTCATCACTGATGATTTCTTCAACCATAATAATGACCTCTTTATTCACCATTGGTTATTTCTTTATTCATCACTGGAGACTTCTTTATTCATCACTGAATACTTCATTCATCACTGGTGACCTCTAAATTCATCACTGAAGACTTTATTCATCACTGGAGACTTCTTTATTCATCACTGGATACTTCTTTATTCATCACTAGTGGTCACTATATTCATCATTAGCGACCAATATATTCATCATTGGTGACCTCTATATTCATCATTAGTGAATTATATATGCATCACTAGTGACCACCATATTCATCACTGGTGGCCACTATATTCATCACTAGTAACCACTATATTCATCACTGGTGAAGGAGGATGCCTTGATGTCAGTGAAGGAGTTTCCATCCAAAAACATATATAGCTAACAATATCCTATGATAGTAATAAATGGTATAAAATACCGACACAATGGCAATATAAACTTCTCATTCGACAAGTGCTGCATGAAACGTAGTCAATAAAGGATCACATTATACTGCATTTGTGTTTATATTGCCATCCCGTGATTACGGATTTAGAGCATCTTCATGAATGATAATAATGATAATAATAAAATTATAATTAAATTTTAATAATGATAATCATTCCTGATAATCCTCTTCTTGGTGTTGTCTGGTTCGTAAGACACCAGAGAGAGGTCTTTTTATAGTCAGGAAACAGGACAAGTGGCTCCCGACACGGACTCCTGTCAGATGATATTTCAAAGTGGTTAAGGATCCACTTCCTAAGCCAGCCAGCCTTACAATTAGTTCAAAACGCAGGATTAGCACATAGTGAATGGCCAAAGGTTATATTATATTCTCGGTTACCTTCATAACATAACCCAGTTATGTTCACTTGCGGTTCTTTTTATCTTATAGATCCGTGTTCTTCCAAAGTGTATATCACGTGTGATAGACGCACTCAGATGCGCATGACGTTACACCTAAGTGTTAATTTAGCAGACAAAAAATTGGTGGATGATTATGGCGGGTGATTTGGAGGGAAGATTTCGGAGCGAGGTTTTAATAAATCCCCTCACCAGGTATGTAACTGGCTGTCAAAATCTCTTTATAGACGTCACCGAAGAGTCTCGTAACTAAAACTCCACCCCGTTGATGCAGCGGAACGGAGGATGAGAGCGATAATTAAGGATAATCTCGGGGAAATGAGAGTGTCTCTGAGAGTCTCGAGTTACTGAAGCCAAGAAAACGCGCCCTGCTGGCAGCCATATTGGACCAACTGACTGTTGTCATAGCCAGGACTCTGTAGTAATGTTTTCTCCACATGATAATGTAACTATCAGAGGCAGCCAAAAGTGAGACACAGACAGTAAATTGATTCGTATGCTGAAGGTTCTGACGACTTTAACCACCGGATGTGTAAAATGGAAGACAGAAATAAATAAAAATTTAGATGCTGTGGGAAGTCTTGAAGAGAAGGTACCGTGATGCTGGTGAAGGGCTTTTGATCCATCTATTAAAGTTACCCTCCTTGTGGATTATACCCGATTACCATACATTTTTTTCAGATGAACACTCCCTTCGAATTTAGCGCTACCCATAAGAATAGAAATAATGTTGATAAATTAGACACATGTGCAGCTCTTGGGTATCTTTATTGAGGAAACGTTTCGCCACACAGTGGCTTCATCAGTCCATACGTAGGAGAAACTTGAAGAACAGGAGGAGAATGAGGTAATCATTCCCTCAACCTTGAGTCGATGTGTTCAGTCTACAAACCTGTCAGACATTGCAACTTCTTGGGATCTTAATACTTAGAAATTCTTCGCTTGCCTAATTCTTGGGCACGACCTACTTTCACATTGAACAAATGTGACACGACCTATGACTGCTGCAACTCTCCTGCCATACGGTTTATAAGCTGCTTCTCCGCTCATATGCCGCATTCTATTCAAGATTGATGGACTGAACACATCGACTCAAGGTTGAGGGACTGATTACCTCATTCTCCTCCTGTTCTTCAAGTTTCTCCTACGTATGGACTGATGAAGCCACTATGTGGCGAAACGTTTCCTCAATAAAGATACCCAATAGCTGCACATGTGTCTAATTTATCAACATGTCGGTTCTCTGAACCATTCATCTACAATAGAAATAATGACCAGAAGGCCGATACTTGAGGTAGGGAAGTAAAAGAAGGAAAGAAGGTACTTGAGACACAGGAAACTACCAGAACGGAGACAGGTACCCCAGAGGTAGGAAAAGAACCAGAAAGGAGGCAGGTACTTGAGAGACAGGGAATTACCAGAAGGAATGCAGGTATATTGGAAATAAGAAAGTGCCAGAAGGAAGACAGGTACCTAAAAAGTAGGGAAGCACCAGATGGGAGGAAGCTTCCTAAGACGCAGTGAGGAACCAGAAGGAAAGCGGGTACCTGAGAGATATTGAAAGAAGAAAGGTACCAGAGTTAAGGCAAGTACCTGAGAGACATAGAAGTAGGAGAGGCCGGTACATGAGAGATTGGGAAGTACCTGAAGGAAGGCAACTACCAGAGAGGTACAGCTTCGCATGTCTCGATTAGTGCGAGTAATGAATCCCGTTAAGTAGTCTCATTTCTCGAATTCGCGCAATTAGAATTTTATATAATTTTTGCACACCATCTGAAGAGTTTTAGGGAAAAACTAGAATTAGTTACTTGTTCTTCACTACGACCAACCGAGTCTTGCCAAAATATATTTACACTATTATGCCACTAAACGCATCGTGATCCAATAATGGTTATGAAGAATATATATATATATATATATATATATATATATATATATATATATATATATATATATATATATATATATATATATATATATGTCGTGCCGAATATGTAAAACTGGTAAATTAGCAAGAACTCATTTAAAATTAAGTCCTTTCTAAGAATGTCTCTTATGCGTTTAAAGATATATATTTTTCATTAATGTTGGTGAAAAAAAATTTAATTTTGCAACAAAAGAATCTTAGAAAACTTACCTAACCTTATTATAACAAAGAGCAATTTATTTTAGCCTAACGCAACTAAGTATATTTAGATTTGTTTACAATAATTTAATACTAAACAAACACAGTGAAATATATTTTTTTCGTCAGGTTCAGAATGATTTTGGCGAAATTATTGCATACACAAAATTTCACTTGTTCTATATGGCAAGATGAGAGTTGCTATTTAAGCCAAGATCGCAAGTTCTGCCTATTCGGCACGACATATATATATGTCGTGCCGAATATGTAAGACTTGCGATCTTGGCTTAAATAGCAACGCTCATGACAAAAATAATAATTCCATCACCCTGGCAAATACGTATCATTATTTGACATCACTACGCCCACCCATCATCCCAGGAAACTTATCATCCTCAGTCCTCAGCTTTCTTTATTTTTCTAGAATCAGCGCTCTGGAACACAACGCTCTGGAACACAACGCTCTGGAACACAACGCTATGGAACACAAAGCTCTGGAACACAACGCTCTGGAACACAACGCTCTGGAACACAACGCTCTGGAACACAACGCTCTGGAACACAAAGCTCTGGAACACAAAGCTCTGGAACACAACGCTCTGGAACACAACGCTCTGGAACACAACGCTCTGGAACACAACGCTCTGGAACACAACGCTCTGGAACACAACGCTCTGGAACACAACGCTCTGGAACACAACGCTCTGGAACACATAGACGACCTCAGGATGAAGAGTATTGTCACACAGATTATCTAACCTGGAGTTTACCTGGAGAGAGTTCCGGGGGTCAACGCCCCCGCGGCCCGGTCTGTGACCAGGCCTCCTGGTGGACCAGAGCCTGATCAACCAGGCTGTTACTGCTGGCTGCACGCAATCCAACGTACGAGCCACAGCCCGGCTGGTCAGGTACCGACTTTAGGTGCTTGTCCAGTGCCTGCTTGAAGACGGCCAGGGGTCTATTGGTAATCCCTCATTTGTATGCTGGGAGGCAGTTGAACAGTCTCGGGCCCATGACACTTATTGTATTGTCTCTTAACGTGCTAGTGACACCCCTGCTTTTCATTGGGGGGATGTTGCATCGTCTGTCAAGTCTTTTGCTTTCGTTGTGAGTGATTTTCGTGTGCAAGTTCGGTACTAGTCCCTCTAGGATTTTCCAGGTGTATAAAATCATGTATCTCTCCCGCCTGCATTCCAGGGAGTACAGGATAGGAACTTTAAGCGCTCCCAGTAATTGAGGTGTTTTATCTCCGTTAGGCGCGCCTTGAAGGTCCTCTGTACATTTTCTAGGTGAGCAATTTCACCTGCCTTGAAAGGTGCTGTTAGTGTGCAGCAATATTCCAGCCTAGATAGAACAAGTGACCTGAAGAGTGTCATCATGGGCTTGGCATCCCTAGTTTTGAAGGTTCTCATTATCCATCCTGTCATTTTTTCTAGCAGATGTGATTGATACAATGTTATGGTCCTTGAAGGTGAGATCCTCCGACATGATCACTCCCAGGTCTTTGACGTTGGTGTTTCGCTCTATTTTGTAGCTGGAATTTGTTTTGTAATCTGATGAAGTTTTAATTTCCTCATGTTTACCATATCGGAGTAATTGAAATTTCTCATCGTCGAACTTCATATTGTTTTCTGCAGCCCACTGAAAGATTTGGTTGATGTCCGCCTGGAGCCTAGCAGTGTCTGCAATGGAAGACACTGTCATGCAGATTCGGGTGTCATCTGCAAAGGAAGACACGGTGCTGTGGCTGACATCCTTGTCTATGTCGGATATGAGGATGAGGAACAAGATGGGAGCGAGTACTGTGCCTTGTGGAACAGAGCTTTTCACCGTAGCTGCCTCAGACTTTACTCTGTTGAGTACTACTCTCTGTGTTCTGTTTGTGAGGAAATTATAGATCCATTTTGTGAGGAAATTATAGATCTAAGGTGAGGCCATCTTAACCCTGAGAGTGAGAGGGCGAGAAGTGCTGTTGCTGTAACACCCAGAGGCGTATTACAGTTGATAATTGGTCTTCTATCTTACCAACTGAACTGTTTGACACAGTTGTTTCTCTTAAACTTATAAATGATTCTCTTTCCTCATTACTTTCTTTAAATAGCCTGAGGTGCGGGTGCACAGTGAACTAGCCGTTCACAGGATGAGCTGCAGGTGCACAGTGAACTAGCCACTCACAGGATGAGCTGCAGGTACACAGTGAACTAGCCACACACAGGATGAGCTGCGAGTGCACAGTAAACTAGCCACACACAGGATGAGCTGCGAGTGCACAGTAAACTAGCCACACACAGGATGAGCTGCGAGTGCACAGTAAACTAGCCACACACAGGATGAGCTGCGAGTGCACAGTAAACTAGCCACACACAGGATGAGCTGCGAGTGCACAGTGAACTAGCCACTCACAGGATGAGCTGCAGGTGCACAATGAACTAGCCGTTCATAGGATGAGCTGCGGGTGCACAGTGAACTAGCAACTCACAGGATGAGCTGCAGGTGCTCAGTGAACTAGCCACTCACAGGATGAGCTGCAGGTGCACAGTGAACTAGCCACTCACAGGATGAGCTGCAGGTGCACAGTGAACTAGCCACACACAGGATGAGCTGCGGGTGCACAGTGAACTAGCCACTCACAGGATGAGCTGCAGGTGCACAGTGAACTAGCCACTCACAGGATGAGCTGCAGGTGCACAATGAACTAGCCGTTCATAGGATGAGCTGCGGGTGCACAGTGAACTAGCCACTCACAGGATGAGCTGCGGGTGCACAGTGAACTAGCCACTCACAGGATGAGCTGCGGGTGCACAGCGAACTAGCCGTTCATAGGATGAGCTGCGGGTGCACAGTGAACTAGCCGTTGGCAGGATGAGCTGCGGGTGCACAGTGAACTAGCCCCTCAAAGGATGAGCTGTGGGTGCACAGTGAACTAGCCGTTGACAGGATGAGCTGCGGGTGCACAGTGAACTAGCGGTTCATAGGGTGAGCTGCGGATGCACAGTGAACTAGCCGTTGACAGGATGAGCTGCGGGTGCACAGTGAACTAGCCCCTCAAAGGATGAGCTGTGGGTGCACAGTGAACTAGCCGTTGACAGGATGAGCTGCGGGTGCACAGTGAACTAGCGGTTCACAGGATGAGCTGCGGGTGCACAGTGAACTAGCCGTTCATAAGATGAGCTGCGGGTGCACAGTGAACTAGCCCCTCAAATGATGAGCTGTGGGTGCACAGTGAACTAGCCCCTCAAAGGATGAGCTGTGGGTGCACAGTGAACTAGCCGTTGACAGGATGAGCTGCGGGTGCACAGTGAACTAGCGGTTCACAGGATGAGCTGCGGGTGCACAGTGAACTAGCCGTTCATAAGATGAGCTGTGGGTGCACAGTGAACTAGCCGATCACAGGACGAGCTGCGGGTGCACAGTGAACTAGCGGTTCATAGGGTGAGCTGCGGGTGCACAGTGAACTAGCCATTGACAGGATGAGCTGCGGGTGCACAGTGAACTAGCGGTTCATAGGGTGAGCTGCGGGTGCACAGTGAACTAGCCGTTCACAGGACGAGCTGCGGATGCACAGTGAACTAGCCGTTGACAGGATGAGCTGCGGGTGCACAGTGAACTAGCGGTTCATAGGGTGAGCTGCGGATGCACAGTGAACTAGCCGTTGACAGGATGAGCTGCGGGTGCACAGTGAACTAGCGGTTCATAGGGTGAGCTGCGGATGCACAGTGAACTAGCCGTTCACAGGACGAGCTGCGGGTGCACAGTGAACTAGGCATTGACAGGATGAGATGCGGGTGCACAGTGAACTAGCGGTTCATAGGATGAGCTGCGGATGCACAGTGAACTAGCCACTCACAGGATGAGCCGCGGGTGCACAGTGAACTAGCCGTTCATAGGATGAGTTGCGGGTGCACAATGAACTAGCCACTCACAGGATGAGCTGCGGGTGCACAGTGAACTAGCCGTTCATAAGATGAGCTGCGGGTGCACAGTGAACTAGCCGTTCATAGGATGAGTTGCGGGTGCACAGTGAACTTGCCACTCACAGGATGAGCTGCGGGTGCACAGTAAACTAGCCGTTCATAAGATGAGCTGCGGGTGCACAGTGAACTAGCCGTTCATAGGATGAGCTGCGGGTGCACAGTGAACTAGCCGTTCATAGGATGAGCTGCGGGTGCACAGTGAACTAGCCACTCACAGGATGAGATGCGGGTGCACAGTGAACTAGCCGCTCAAAGGATGAGCTGCGGGTGCACAGTGAACTAGCTACTCACAGCATGAGCTGCGGGTGCACAGTGAACTAGCCACTAACAGGATGAGCTGCGGGTGCAGAGTGAACTAGCCACTAACAGGATGAGCTGCGGGTGCACAGTGAACTAGCCACTCACAGAATGAGCTGCGGGTGCACAGTGAACATGCCACTGGGGCGGCAGAAGTCAAAACTCTGTTATCGGTGATTTTTGTGCCATGGTAGCACCAGTGTAGCAGCAACATTAATAAACAGGAACGTTAGTAAACAGGAACGATAGTAAACAGGAACATTAGTAAACAGCAAAGTTAGTAAGCAGGAACATTAGTAAACAGCAAAGTTAGTAAGCAGGAACATTAGTAAACAGGAACATTAGTAAACAGGAACATTAGTAAACAAGAATATTAGTAAACAGGAACATTAGAAAACAGGAACATTATTAAACAAGAACCTTAGTAAACAGGATCGTTAGTAAGCAGGAACATTAGTAAACAGGAACGTTAGTAAACATAACATTAGTAACCAGGAACATTAGTAAACAGGAACATTAGTAAACAGGAACGTTAGTAAGCAGGAACATTAGTAAACAGGAACATTAGTAAACAGGAACATTAGTAAACAATTACATTAGCAAACAGGAACATTAGTAAACAGGAACATTAGTAAACAGTAACATTAGTTAACAGGAACATTAGTAAACAGGAACATTAGTAAACAAGAACATTAGTAAACAAGAACAATTATAAACAAGAACGTTACTAAACAAGAACATTAGTAAACAGTAACATTAGTTAACAGGAACATTAGTAAACAGGAAGATTAGTAAAGAAGAACATTAGTAAACAACAATAATAAACAAGAACGTTAGTAAACAGGAACATTAGTAAACAGTAACATTAGTAAACAAGAACAATAGTAAACAGGAACATTAGTAAACAAGAACATTAGTAAACAAGAACAATTATAAACAAGAACGTTAGTAAACAAGAACGTTAGTAAACAGGAACATTAGTAAACAGTAACATTAGTAAACAAGAACAATAATAAACAAGAACATTAGTAAACAGTAACAATAATAAACAGGAACATTAGTAAACAAGAACATTAGTAAACAGGAACATTAGTAAGCAGGAACATTAGCAAACAGGAACATTAGTAAACAAAAACATTAGTAAACAAGAACATTAGTAAACAGGAACATTAGTAAGCAGGAACATTAGTAAACAGGAACATTAGTAAACAGGAACATCAGTAAACAGGAACATTAGTAAACAGGAACATTAGGAAACAGGAACGTTAGTAAGCAGGAACATTAGTAAACAGGAACATTAGTAAACAGGAACATTAGTAAACAGGAACATTAGTAAACAGTAACATTAGTTAACAGGAACATTAGTAAACAGGAACATTAGTAAACAAGAACGTTAGTAAACTGGAACATTAGTAAACAGGAACATTAGTAAACAAGAACATTAGTAAACAGGAACATTAGAAAAAAGAACACTAGTAAACAGAAACATTAGTAAACAGGAACATTAGTAAATAGGAACATTAGTAAACAGGAACATTAGTAAACAGGAACATTAGTAAACAGGAACATTAGTAAACAATTACATTAGCAAACAGGAACATTAGTAAACAGGAACATTAGTAAACAGTAACATTAGTTAACAGGAACATTAGTAAACAGGAACATTAGTAAACAAGAACATTAGTAAACAAGAACAATTATAAACAAGAACGTTACTAAACAAGAACATTAGTAAACAGTAACATTAGTTAACAGGAACATTAGTAAACAGGAAGATTAGTAAAGAAGAACATTAGTAAACAACAATAATAAACAAGAACGTTAGTAAACAGGAACATTAGTAAACAGTAACATTAGTAAACAAGAACAATAGTAAACAGGAACATTAGTAAACAAGAACATTAGTAAACAAGAACAATTATAAACAAGAACGTTAGTAAACAAGAACGTTAGTAAACAGGAACATTAGTAAACAGTAACATTAGTAAACAAGAACAATAATAAACAAGAACATTAGTAAACAGTAACAATAATAAACAGGAACATTAGTAAACAAGAACATTAGTAAACAGGAACATTAGTAAGCAGGAACATTAGCAAACAGGAACATTAGTAAACAAAAACATTAGTAAACAAGAACATTAGTAAACAGGAACATTAGTAAGCAGGAACATTAGTAAACAGGAACATTAGTAAACAGGAACATCAGTAAACAGGAACATTAGTAAACAGGAACATTAGGAAACAGGAACGTTAGTAAGCAGGAACATTAGTAAACAGGAACATTAGTAAACAGGAACATTAGTAAACAGGAACATTAGTAAACAGTAACATTAGTTAACAGGAACATTAGTAAACAGGAACATTAGTAAACAAGAACGTTAGTAAACTGGAACATTAGTAAACAGGAACATTAGTAAACAAGAACATTAGTAAACAGGAACATTAGAAAAAAGAACACTAGTAAACAGAAACATTAGTAAACAGGAACATTAGTAAATAGGAACATTAGTAAACAGGAACATTAGTAAACAAGAACTTTAGTAAACAAGAACAATAGTAAAGAGGAACATTAGTAAACAAGAACATTAGAAAGCAGGAACATTAGTAAACAGGAACATTAGTAAACAAGAACATTAGTAAACAAGAACAATAATAAACAAGAACATTAGTAAACAGTAACATTAATAAACAGGAACATTAGTAAACAAGAATATAAGTAAACAGGAACATTAGTAAACAAGATCATTAGTAAACAGGAACATTAGTAAGCAGGAACATTAGTAAACAGGAACATTAGTAAGCAAAAACATTAGTAAACAAGAACATTATTAAACAGGAACATTAGTAAACAGGAACATTAGCAAACAGGAACATTAGCAAACAGGAACATTAGTAAACAAGAACAATAATAAACAAGAACTTTAGTAAACAAGAACATTAGTAAACAGGAACATTAATAAACAGGAACATTAGTAAACAGGAACATTAGTAAACAAGAGCTTTAGTAAACAAGAACATTAGTAAACAGGAACATTAGTAAACAGGAACATTAGTGAACAGGAACATTAGTAAACAGGAACATTAGTAAACAAGAACATTAGTAAGCAGGAACATTAGTAAACAGGAACAATAGTAAACAGGAACATTAGTAAACAGGAACATTAGTAAACAGGAACATTAGTAAACAGGAACATTAATAAGCAGGAACATTAGTAAACAGGAACATTAGTAAACAGGAACATTAGTAAACAGGAGCATTAGTAAACAGGAGCATTAGTAAACAAGAACATTAGTAAACAGGAACATTAGTAAACAGGAACATTAGTAAAAAGGAACATTAGTAAAAGGAACATTAGTAAACAGGAACATTAGTAAACAGGAACATTAGTAAACAGGAACATTAGTAAACAGAAGCATTAGTAAACAGGAACATTACATAAGAACATAAGAAAGGAGGAACACTGCAGGAGGCCTGTTGGCCCATACTAGGCAAGTCCTTTACAATTCATCCTTTAGAAAACATTTGCCCAACACAATTTTCAATGCCACCCAAGAATAAGCTCTGATGTGAAAGTCCCACTCAAATCCAACCCCTCCCACTCATGTACTTATCCAACTTAAATTTGAAAGTACCCAAAGTCCCAGCCTCAATAACCCAACTAGGTAGACTGTTCCACTCATCAACTACCCTATTTCCAAACGAATACTTTCCTATGTCCTTTCTAAATCTAAACTTATCTAATTTAAATCCATTACTGCGGGTTCTCTCTTGGAGAGACATCCTCAAGACCTTATTAATATCCCCTTTATTAATACCTATCTTCCACTTATACACTTCGATCAGGTCTCCCCTCATTCTTCGTCTAACAAGTGAATGTAACTTAAGTGTCTTCAATCTTTCTTCATAAGGAAGATTTCTAATGCTATGTATTAATTTAGTCATCCTACGCTGAATGTTTTCTAACGAATTTATGTCCATTCTGTAATATGGAGACCAGAATTGAGCTGCATAATCTAGGTGAGGCCTTACTAATGATGTATAAAGCTGCAGTATGACCTCTGGACTTCTGTTGCTTACACTTCTTGATATAAATCCCAGTAATCTATTTGCCTTATTACGTACGCTTAAGCATTGCTGTCTTGGTTTAAGGTTGCTGCTCACCATAACCCCCAAGTCCTTTTCGCAATCTGTATGGCTAAGTTTTACATCATTTAACTTGTAAGTACTAGGGTTATGGGCACTCCCAAGCTTCAGAACCTTGCATTTATCTACATTGAACTGCATCTGCCACTTTTCTGACCAAGAATAGAGTTTGTTTAAATCCTCCTGAAGTTCCATAACATCTACGTTTGAATCAATTATCCTACCTATCTTTGTGTCCTCGGCGAATTTGCTCATATCACTAGTAATTCCCCCATCAAGATCATTGATATATATTATGAACAACAACAGGCCCAAGACTGATCAATGTGGAACGCCACTTGCTACAGATCCCCACTCGGATTTAACCCCATTTATGGACACTCTGCTTCCTGTCAGTGAGCCATGACTAGATCCACGAGAGGACTTTTCCCCCAATGCCATGAGCTGCCACTTTCTTCAACAGTCTATGGTGCGGAACTCTATCAAAAGCCTTACTAAAATCTAAGTAAATAATATAAAATTCTTTATCGTGGTCAACAGCCTCAAAAGCTTTACTGAAGAAAGTTAATAAATTAGTTAGACAAGACCGGCCTCTTGTGAATCCATGCTGAGTATCATTAATCAAGCTATGCTTATCGAGATGGCTTCTTATAATCTCAGCTATAATTGACTCTAGTAATTTGCCTACAATTGAGGTCAGGCTTATTGGGCGGTAATTTGACGGTAACGACTTGTCCCCTGTTTTAAAAATAGGAATTACATTAGCCATCTTCCACATATTAGACACTACACCTGTTTGAAGAGATAAATTAAAAATATTAGTTAATGGTTCACAGACTTCCATTTTGCATTCCTTTAGAACCCTTGAAAAAACCTCATCAGGACCCGGTGACTTATTTTGCTTCAGTCGGTCTATCTGCTTCACAACCATTTCACTAGTGACTGTGATGTTACATAATTTATCTTCTTCTGGCCCACTATAAAAATTAATTACCGGAATATTATTAGTGTCTTCATGTGTAAAAACCGAGAGAAAATAATTATTTAAAATCGAGCACATTTCATTCTCTTTGTCAGTAAGATGCCCATAGTTATTTTTAAGGGGACCTATCTTATCTCTGACTTTTGTTCTATATACCTGGAAAAAACTTTTTGGGTTAGTTTTAGAATCCCTAGCAACTTCAATTTCATAGTCCCTTTTAGCTTTTCTTATCCCCTTTTTAATGTCCCTCTTAATGTCAATATACATATCAGGAACATTAGTAAAGAAGAACATTAGTAAAGAAGAACATTAGTAAAGAAGAACATTAGTAAACATGAACATTAGTAAACAGGAACATTAGTAAACAGGAACATTAGTAAAATGTACATTAGTAAACAAGAACATTAGTAAACAAGAACATTAGTAAACAGGAACATTAGTAAACAGGAACATTAGTAAACAAGAATATTAGTAAACAAGAACATTAGTAAACAAGAACATTAGTAAACAGGAACATTAGTAAACAAGAACATTAGTAAACAGGAACATTAGTAAACAGGAACATTAGTAAACAGGAACATTAGTAAACAGGAACATTAGTAAACAAGAACATTAGTAAACAGGAACATTAGTAAACAGGAACATTAGTAAACAAGAACATTAGTAAACAAGAACATTAGTAAACAGGAACATTAGTAAACAGGAACATTAGTAAACAGGAACATTAGTAAACAGGAACATTAGTAAAAGGAACATTAGTAAACAAGAATATTAGTAAAGAAGAACATTAGTAAACAGGAACATTAGTAAAAAGAACATTAGTAAAAGGAACATTAGTAAACAAGAATATTAGTAAAGAAGAACATTAGTAAACAGGAACATTAGTAAAAAGAACATTAGTAAAAGGAACATTAGTAAACAAGAATATTAGTAAAGAAGAACATTAGTAAACAGGAACATTAGTAAAAGGAACATTAGTAAACAAGAATATTAGTAAAGAAGAACATTAGTAAACAGGAACATTAGCAAGAAGGAACATTAGTAAACAGGAACATTAGTAAACAGGAACATTAGTAAACAGGAACATTAGTAAACAGGAACATTAGTAAACAGGAACATTAGTAAAAAGAACATTAGTAAAAGGAACATTAGTAAACAAGAATATTAGTAAAGAAGAACATTAGTAAACAGGAACATTAGCAAGCAGGAACATTAGTAAACAGGAACATTAGTAAACAGGAACATTAGTAAACAGGAACATTAGCAAGCAGGAACATTAGTAAACAAGAACATTAGTAAACAAAAACATTAGTAAACAGGAAGTGATGATAAAACTGACCAGGGTTTTGTCTTAAGATTTCTTGCAAAAAAAATGTTTTTGTCTGACTAGCAGTGGACGTAGGATCAATATTCAAACAATCTTGCACTGGATAATCCACACGGGTTTAACGCTTCATAGAAATAAAATAATAATTCTACTCAAATTAGCCCGCCATTTTAATCTCAATTTTTCCGTATAAAAATCTATCAGGGATCTCCTTGACGTATCTAAAAGACTCTTGATCCAAGTCATTGGCACTGCCACTATCTTGGATCAAACCTGAACCCTGATTCCCTTGCATTACTCAGGTTCAGAGTGAACCTTGTTGGTTTAGCATTTCTACATAAATTAAATAATTTAAATATAAATCCTAGAGGTGATTGTAGAGGGAGGGATGATGGCAGGGCAGGGATGATGGCAGGGCAGGGATGATGGCAGGGCAGGGATGATGGCTGGGCAGGGATGATGGCAGGGCAGGGATGATGGCAGGGCAGGGATGATGGCAGGGCAGGGATGATGGCAGGGCAGGGATGATGGCAGGGCAGGGATGATGGCAGGGCAGGGATGATGGCAGGGCAGGGATGATGGCTGGGCAGGGATGATCGCAGGGCAGGGATGTTGGAAGGGCAGGGATGTTGGCAGGGCAGGGATGTTGGCAGGGCAGGGATGTTGGCAGGGCAGGGATGTTGGTAGGGCAGGGTTGATGGAAGGGCAGGGATGTTGGCAGGGCAGGGATGTTGGCAGGGCATGGAAGATGGAAGGGCAGGGATGTTGGCAGGGCAGGGATGTTGGCAGGGCAGGGTTGATGGAAGGGCAGGGATGTTGGCAGGGCAGGGATGTTGGCAGGGCAGGGATGTTGGCAGGGCAGGGATGTTGGCAGGGCAGGGATGTTGGCAGGGCAGGGATGATGGAAGGGCAGGGATGTTGGCAGGGCAGGGATGTTGGCAGGGCAGGGATGTTGGCAGGGCAGGGATGATGGAAGGGCAGGGATGATGGCAGGGCATGGATGATGGCAGGGAAGGGATGTTGGCAGGGCAGGGATGATTACAGGGCAGGGATGATGGCAGGGCTGGGATGTTGGCAGGGCAGGGATGTTGGCATGGCTCTGATGATGGCAGGGCAGGGATGTTGGCAGGGCTGGGATGATGGCAGGGCAGGGATGTTGGAAGGGCAGGGATGATGAAAGGGCAGGGATGATGGCAGGGCAGGGATGTTGGCAGGCCAGGGATGATGGCAGGGCAGGGATGATGGCAGGGCAGGGATGATGGCAGGGCTGGGATGTTGGCAGGGCTGGGATGTTGGCAGGGCAGGGATGATGGCAGGGCAGGGATGATGGCAGGGCAGGTATGATGGCAGGGCAGGGATGATGGCAGAGAAGGGATGTTGGCAGGGTAGGGATGTTGGCAGGGCAGGGATGTTGGCAGGGCAGGGATGTTGGCAGGGCAGGGATGTTGGCAGGGCAGGGATGTTGGCAGGGCAGGGATGTTGGCAGGGCAGGGATGTTGGCAGGGCAGGGATGTTGGCAGGGCAGGGATGTTGGCAGGGCAGGGATGTTGGCAGGGCAGGGATGTTGGCAGGGCAGGGATGTTGGCAGGGCTGGGATGTTGGCAGGGCTGGGATGTTGGCAGGGCTGGGATGTTGGCAGGGCTGGGATGTTGGCAGGGCTGGGATGTTGGCAGAGCGGGGATGTTGGCAGGGCGGGGATGTTGGCAGGGCAGGGATGTTGGCAGGGCAGGGATGTTGGCAGGGCAGGGATGTTGGCAGAGCAGGGATGTTGGCAGGGCAGGGATGTTGGCAGGGCAGGGATGTTGGCAGGGCAGGGATGTTGGCAGGGCCGGGATGTTGGCAAGGAGGGTTAGGCAGAGTTAAAGATAATGGAGGGGGTAATGGCTGGGCTGGGGTGATGGCAGAGCCTAATTGAGGGCAGGGCCGGGATGAGGGCAGGGCCGGGATGAGGGCAGGGCCAGGGTGAGGGCAGGGCCGGGGTGAGGACAGGACCAGGGTGAGGGCAGGGTCGGGGTGAGGGCAGGGCCGGGGTGAGGGCAAAGCCCGGGTGAGGTGCAGGGCCAAGGTGAGGATAGGGCTGGGGTGAAGGCAGAGCTGGGGTGAGGGCAGGGCCCGGGTGAGGGCAGGGCAAAGGTGAGGGCAGGGCCAGGGTGAGGGCAGAGCCAAGGTGAGGGCAGGGCCAGGGTGATGGCAGGGCTGGAGTGAGGGCAGGGCCAGGGTAAGGGCATGGCTGGGGTGAGGGCATTGTCGGTGTGGGGGCATGACCTGGGTGAGGGCAGGGCAAGGGTGAGGGCAGGGCCATGGTGAGGGAGAGAGCCAAGTGAAGGCCGGACAGGGGAGAGCCAAGTGTAGGCAGGACAGGAGAGAGCCAAATGTAGGCAGGACAGGAGAGAGCCAAGTGTAGGCAGGACAGGAGAGAGCCAAGTGAAGGAAGGACAGGAGAGAGCCAAGTGAAGGCAGGACAGGAGAGAGCCAAGTGAAGGCAGGACAAGGAAAAGCCAAGGGAAGGCAGAACAGGGAAGAGCCAAGGGAAGGCAGAACAGGGAAGAGCCAAGTGAAGGCAGGACAGGAGAGAGCCAAGTTAAGGAAGGACAGGGGAGAGCCAAGTGAAGGCAGGACAAGGAAAAGCCAAGTGAAGGCAGAACAGGAGAGAGCCAAGTAAAGGCAGGACAGGAGAGAGCCAAGTGAAGGAAGGACAGGGGAGAGCCAAGTGAAGGCAGGACAGGAGAGAGCCAAGTGAAGGCAGGACAGGAGAGAGCCAAGTGTAGGCAGGACAGGAAAGAGCCAAGTGAAGGCAGGACAGGAGAGAGCCAAGTGAAGGCACGGCAGGAGAGAGCCAAGTGAAGGCAGGACAGGAGAGAGCCAAGTGTAGGCAGGACAGGAGAGAGCCAAGTGAAGGCAGGACAGGAGAGAGCCAAGTGAAGGCAGGACAGGAGAGAGCCATGTGAAGGCAGGACAGGAGAGAGCCAAATGTAGGCAGGACAGGAGATAGCCAAGTGAAGGAAGGACAGGAGAGAGCCAAGTGTAGGCAGGACAGGAGAGAGCCAAGTGAAGGAAGGACAGGAGAGAGCCAAGTGAAGGCAGGACAGGGAAGAGCCAAGCAAATGCAGGACAAGGAAAAGCCAAGGGAAGGCAGAACAGGGGAGAGCCAAGTGAAGGCAGGACAGGAGAGAGCCAAGTGAAGGAAGGACAGGGGAGAGCCAAGTGAAGACAGGACAAGGAAAAGCCAAGTGAAGGCAGAACAGGGGAGAGCCAAGTGAAGGCAGGACAGGAGAGAGCCAAGTTAAGGAAGGACAGGGGAGAGCCAAGTGAAGGCAGGACAGGAGAGAGCCAAGTGAAGGAAGGACAGGATAGAGCCAAGTAAAGGAAGGACAGGAGAGAGCCAAGTGAAGGAAGGACAGGAGAGAGCCAAGTGAAGAAAGGACATGAGAGAGCCAAGTGAAGGAATGACAGGAGAGAGCCAAGTGAAGGCAGGACAGGAGAGAGCCAAGTGAAGGCAGGACAGGACAGAACCAAGTGAAGGCAGGACAGGAGAGAGCCAAGCGAAGGCAGGACAGGAGAGAGCCAAGTGAAGGCAGGACAGGAGAGAGCCAAGTGAAGGCAGGACAGGAGAGAGCCAAGTGAAGGCAGGACAGGAGAGAGCCAAGTGAAAGCAGGACAGGAGAGAGCCAAGTGAAGGCAGGACAGGAGAGAGCCAAGCGAAGGCAGGACAGGAGAGAGCCAAGTGAAGGCAGGACAGGAGAGAGCCAAGTGAGGGAAGGACAGGAGAGAGCCAAGTGCTGGTGTACAGTTACTGAGGAGAGGCGAGGAAGAGTCCTCCATTAGAGGTAGTTTTAAGTCGTCCTGTGATGTGTGCCGACACCACCACCTTCATTATGCTTCCTTCATCACGTGAGGAGCAGCAGAGAGTGAGGGAGAGAGGGAGAGAGGGAGGGAGGTAGGGAGAGGAAAGGAGGTAGGGACGGAGGGAGATGTGGTCAGAGGGGAAGTAGGGAGGACGGATTAAGGAAGGGGAGTCTTGAAATTAGTGTATATAATTACCCAGTTGTGTGTGCGGGTGTTCAGCTTCGACTCCTGGATCCGCCTCTTAACATTACTAACTCTGACGTTGTATTCATCTTTTATAATTTATTTTAAAGCCCTGAACCGTAGCCCTTTGGTAGTCACCTCAATTCGCAATTAGAACTCGGGTCGAATCCTGGTGGGTTGAAACGTACCTGGAGTTTACCTGGAGAGAGTTCCGGGGGTCAACGCCCCTGCGGCGTTTCTGTCTGAAGTTTACATGTAGTTTACATGCAATAAAATATTAAGCACGAAAGAAAGCCACTATAATGGTGTGCATTCTGGGCAGACACAAGAATATAGAAGCACTTACAATATGACTTCACTTTACAAATGGTGTAATAATACCAGACAATATTTCAACACTTAAATGTCTATATGTAGTAGGAACGTCTCGCCCAGGCATCAGGAATATTATGTTACCCGACTCAAGCAACATCTCTACTTCTAATATTAGCATAGGCCAGTAGGCCGTCACTTCTCCATTTTTCTATAAATTCTCTGTATCATTGTTCCGTTCTTATTTTCCAGAGAAGCAAACGTAGGCTTAATAAAAGTCTCAGTAGTTGCTTTGGTATTATTTTACCTAACACATTTCTCTTTTTTTTTTTTTTTTTTTTTGTAAATTTTTACTGTTATTTGTTTGTTCTTATATTATGCGGTCATTGAATAACAAAGTTCACAACACTTCATCGGTGGTGATGACTACAGTGTTGTGCTTCATCAAGACTAGGTAGCAAACACCTTGAAGGATGAGCGACTGTTCACATCGTCTACTGCCTCCAGTTTGAACTCCTCAAAGACAGGGGCTAATTACTTCGTCTTCCACCTTCAATTAAAAACCTCAGCACTGAGATACTGAAGCCACTGGTTGGTGAATCGTATTCAGAATAAAGAGTTACTCAGGGACTGCATAATGCACATGTCAAATTCATTAGCTTGTCATTATTGTATACCATTAATGTTACACTGATGTCTTCTGGCAGTCCTCCGAGGGCAGCTATGTGCTTAACGGGAAAAGGTTAAAAGGAGGTAGATCATAAACCATACCACGGGCGGGATTTGAACCCGCGGCCAGAGAGACTCTCTGACCGCGGGTTCAAATCCCGCCCGTGGTATGGTATGTTTGCAATCGTGTCATTACGATTTCGCGAGTCGTGAGGTAGATCAGGGTAAAGAATATGATATTGTGTATATGGACTTCAGTGAGGGTTTTGATAGAGTCCCACATCAGAGACTATTGAGGAAAATTAAGGCACACGGAATACGAGAAATTTTTTCCCGGATAGAGGCATGGTTGACAGATAGGCAGCAGAGAGTTTGCATAAATGGGGAGAAATTTGAGTGGGGAAGCGTCACGAGCGGTGTTCCACAAGGGTCAGTTTTGGATCCCTTGTTGTTAACAATCTACATAAACGACAGAGATGAGGGAATAAATAGCGACATAAGCAAGTTTGTCGATGACACCAAAATAGGCCGTCGAATTCATTTTGACGAGGACACTGGAGAACTCCAGGATGATTTGAATAGACTGATGCAGTGGTCGGAGAAGTAGCAGATGCAGTTTAATATTGACAAATGCAAAGTTCTAAACATTGGACAGGAAAATAACCATGCCACTTATAAATTAAATAATGTAGATCTTGATATTACTTATTGTGAAAAGGATTTGGGAGTTCTGATTAGCAGTAATCTAAAACCAAAACAACAGTAGATAAGTGTTCGCAATAAAGCGAACGGAATCCTTGGCTTCATATCAAGAAGCATAAATAATAGGAGCCCTCAGGTTGTTCTTCAACTCTATATAGCCTTGGTTGGGCCTCACTGTGATTATGCTGCACAGTTTTGGTCACTGTAGTAAAGAATGGGTATAAATGCTCTGGAAAACGTACAGAGGAGGATGACAAAGATGATCCCATGCATCAGAAAACTTCCCTGTGAGGATAGACTGAGGGCTCTGAATCTGCACTCTATAGAAAGGCATAGAATTAAGGGGGATATGAGTGAGGTGTATAAATGGAAAACAGGAATAAATAAAGGGGATATAAATAGCGTGCTATAAATATCTAGCCAAGATAGGACTCGCAGCAATGGTTTTAAGTTGGAAAAATTCAGGTTCACGAAGGATATAGGAAAGCACTGGTTTGGTAATAGAGTTGTGGATGAGGAGAACAAACTCCCGTTGTGTAGTTTTAAAAATAGGTTAGATAAATACATGAGTGGGTGTGGGTGGGTGTGAGTCGGACCTGACTAGCTTGTGCTAGTAGGTCTGATGCTGTGTTCCTTCTTTAGGTGAATATGATCTGACCTGACTGGGTTGGGTCATTGGCTTAAGCCGGTGGGAGACTTGGACCTGCATCGCATGGGCCAGTAGGCCTGCTGCAGTATTCCTTCTTCCTTATGTTCCTAAGACTTGTCCTAAAACAGCCCATTTCAAAGCCCAGCCCTATGTAAGGTATACTACCTTTCCCCCAGGATACGACCAACACCAGTTGACAAACACCTAGGTACCTACTTACTGCAGGTGTAAGAAAGCATGCCCAACGTTTCCACCCATGCCGGGAATCGAACCACGGATACTCAGTGTGTGAGCTGAGTGAGCATAAAGCGTTTCTACCAGTCCATGAAACTGTAGTTTTTAGTAATTCGGCCTAGATAGTACACGGGTTATGGATGCCTTTGGAGAATTTTAAGCATAAGCTAAACTCATATATAGATGAGGTGCTTATAAACCTAATATACAAATTACTAATAAACCTAATATACAAAATATAATATACATAACATAGAGATTACAATATGCAAATTACTAAGGACAGGTGAGAGAGAATTTCCCATTGCCATACCAAACTTCTGAGTATAAAACTCGTCTCAAAACACAAACTTTGCATCAATAATACAGAGTTTAATAAGTTTAATGATAGTAGGTACTGCAAATGGTAAAAAACAATTAATAAGTTCTTCAGAGAGGCAACTTGATTTATCGTTCGTTATATGTCTTCCTGTTGATTTTTTATTTTTACAGTTCCCTGATAATGTGCGAAATCACGAAAGTACTTGGAATTCCACTATATTTTTGTTAAAAGTGGTTGTTCTGTATATATATATATATATATATATATATATATATATATATATATATATATATATATATATATATATATATATATATATATATATATATATATATGGTAGGATTGCTGGTGTCCTTTTTTTCTGTCTCATGATCATGTAAGATTTCAGGTACGTCTTGCTACTTCTACTTACACTTAGGTTACACTACACATACATATACAAGCATATATATATACACACCCCTCTGGGTTTTCTGCTTTTTTTCTTTCTAGTTCTTGTTCTTGTTTATTTTCTCTTATCTCCATGGGGAAGTGGAACAGAATTCTTCCTCCGTAAGCCATGCGTGTTGTAAGAAGCGACTAAAATGCCGGGGGCAAGCTGCTAATAACTTCTTCTCCTGAATAAATTACTAAATTAAAAAAGAAAAGCTTTTGTTTTTCTTTTTGGGCCACCCTGCCTTGATGGGATACGGCCGGTTTGTTGAAAGAAAAAGAATATATATATATATATATATATATATATATATATATATATATATATATATATATATATATATATATATATATTTATAATAATAATAATAATAATTTGTATATTAGGTTTATTAGTAGTTTGTATATT
Source organism: Cherax quadricarinatus (assembly GCF_038502225.1). NCBI lineage: Eukaryota > Metazoa > Arthropoda > Malacostraca > Decapoda > Parastacidae > Cherax > Cherax quadricarinatus. The sequence goes on from NC_091335.1 coordinate 28,156,539, forward strand.
ATGTTTATAAGAGCCTCATTTATATATGAGTTTAGCTTATGCTTAAAATTCTCCACAGGCATCCATAACCCGTGTACTATCTAGGCCGAATTACTAAAAACTACAGTTTCATGGACTGGTAGAAACGCTTTATGCTCACTCAGCTCACACACTGAGTATCCGTGGTTCGATTCCCGGCATGGGTGGAAACATTGGGCATGCTTTCTTACACCTGCAGTAAGTAGGTACCTAGGTGTTTGTCAACTGGTGTTGGTCGTATCCTGGGGGAGGGGGAGTATACCTCACAGAGCTGGGCTTTGAAATGGGCTGTGGAACTCTACTATTTCTTGTTAAAAGTGGTTATTCTGTATATATGTCGTGCCGAATAGGCAGAACTTGCGATCTTGGCTTAAATAGCAACGCTCATGTTGCCATATAGGGCAAGGGAAAATTTGTTTATGGAATAATTTCGCCAAAATCATTCTTAACCTAACGAAAAAAATATATTTCACTGTGTTTGTTTAGTAAGTATTAAATTTTTGTAAACAAATCTAAAATATATTTAGTTGTGTTAGGCTAAGATAAATTACTCTTGTTATAATATGGTTAGGTAAGTTTTCTAAGATTCTTTTGGTGCAAAATTATAAATTTTTACATTAAGATTAATGAAAAAATATATCTTTAAACGTGTAACAGAAAATTTTAGAGACTACTTAATTTTAAATGAGTTCTTGCACGACATTATATATATATATATACATATATATATATATATATATGTCGTGCCGAATGGGTAAAATTGGTCAATTAGCAAAAAATTATTTAAAATTAGACCCTTTCTAAAAATTTCTCTTGCACGTTTAAAGATATATTTTTTTAATTTATGCTTTTCATTTATGTAACAAAAGAACCTAAGAAAACTTACCTATCCTTATTATAACAAACGCAATTTAATTTAGCCTAATCCAACTAAATATATTTTTAACAAGTTTACAATAATATAATAAACAACCACAACAAAATATATTTTTCCCGTTAGGTTCAGAATGATTTTTGCGAAATTATTGCATACACAAATTTTAGCTCGTCTTATTCGGCAAGAAGAGTGTTGCTCTTTAAGCCAAAATCACAAGTTTTACCTATTATATATGAATTTAATTTGTATAACCCTAAGCTATTATTCACATAAAAATCAATACTATTTTTTATAAAGTGTGTTTCAGTATATTTCTGTCTATGATAGACCTTGGATCTGTGCTCCAGTTCCCCGAATTAAGCCTGAATGCCTCCCACCTCCACCCCCCCCCAGGCGCTGTATAATCCTCCGGGTTCAGCGCTTCCCCCTTGATTATAAAAATAATAATCTATGATAGACCTGTTTGATACAACTTTCTCGGTCTCTCGAAAATCAATTGGATGGTCAAAATCTCTCACATGAATAAACAAAGCATTAGAATCTTGTCCAATTTCAACGCCATATTTATGTTGTTGTAATCTTAGCTCAAGACTTTTTCCAGTTTGACCGTAATAATCTTTACTGCATTATTTTTTTACCGGGGATCTTGTGGACACACCCGTCAGCATATTTTGGAGAATATTTTGTCAGTTGTTTCTTTACTGTATTAAGATTTTTAAATACAGCTTTGATTTTTTAAATACTTAAGTAGAGAATGTATGTCAAGGTGTTCATGGTAAGCCAGAACTAACATTGTCTTAGCTGAATATGACTGTTAATTCTCTTTTGAATTAAAAAATGCATTTGTAGTAATTTTAAAGGATTTATTATTGAAATATTTTGGGTATTTTCGATCGTTATTTATTTCATAAATCGTAAAGATTCCTTCATCTATGAACTCTTAAAAACATGGATTAGAACAAAGAAAGTTTAACTGTATCATGATGTGATGAATAAAGGTGCACATAACCATTATTTGTTGGTTTTGTGCATATTTTGAATTTTAAATCATGGTTCCCCTTAATAAATAAAACATGTACAAAACATGTACAAACATGTATAAAAGGCAACTGAGTTATTTTATTCAAACTCAACAGTAAAATATTCCTTTTATAAATTGCTAAGGACAAGTGAGAGAAGATTTCCCATTGCCATACCAAACTTCTGAGTGAAAAAACTCGTCATTAAACACAAACTTTGAATCAACGATAAAAAGTTTAATAAGCTCAGTGATTGTTTATACTGGGAGTGGTAAATCGTAGTTACCAGGTTGTTCACACAGGAAACTTAATAAATTATCAGATACAACTTTTGTAAACAAGGAAGTGATATCAATTATTTAAATCAATCATGGCTGAATTATTTAAATAAATCATGGTTGAATTATTTAAATCAATCATGGTTGAATTATTTAAATCAATCATGGTTGAATTATTTAAATCAATCATGGTTGAATTGTTTAAATCAATCATGGTTGAATTATTTAAATCAATCATGGTTGAATTATTTAAATCAATCATGGTTGAATTATTTAAATCAATCATGGTTGAATTATTTAAATCAATCATGGTTGAATTATTTAAATCAATCATGGTTGAATTATTTAAATCAATCTTGGTTGAATTATTTAAATCAATCATGGTTGAATTATTTAAATCAATCAAGGTTGAATTATTTAAATCAATCATGGTTGAATTATTTAAATCAATCATGGTTGAATTATTTAAATCAGTCATGGTTGAATTATTTAAATCAATCATGGTTGAATTATTTAAATCAATCATGGTTGAATTATTTAAATCAGTCATGGTTGAATTATTTAAATCAATCATGGTTGAATTAAATAATCTAGCTCATTCCACTATATTTACTGTTGACTCTGAGCAAAATAACTCGCTTTCTTTTTTGTCTTTTTTAGATGTCTTAATTATAAAGGTGACCCATGATTTTAAATTCAAAATATGTAGAAAATCCACAAATAAGTTTTCTTATGTGCATTATTATCCATCACATCATAAGAGCTAAACTTTTTGTATTCTTATCAATATTTTTGAGGACTTTGTGTATTTGAAGCCCAGAGTTCACTGATGAAATCTTGAAGATTTATGAAATAACAAATGATGTAAAATACTGAAAATACCTAATTGATAAACCTTTTAAACTTGCTAGAAATACATTTTACATTTTAACAAAGGACAATCATATTCATCTAAGAATAAGTCAGTTCTCTCTTGCCATGAAAACCTTCTTGATATACTTTCTCAATTTAAGAATTTTAAAATCAAAATTATATTTAAAAATCTTGATACAGTAAAAAAAAAATCTGATTTAAAATTACAAAAAAAAAATGGTGAAAGTTGTGTCTACAAGATTCCCTGTAAAGAATGTAATAAAGTTTATTACGGTCAAACCTTGAACTAAGATTACAATATAAATACAGCTTTAGAACTGGATAAGAGTCTAATGATCTGTTTATTCATGTGGGAAATTTTAACCACCCAATATATTTTCAAATGGCCAAATAAGTTAAGAAATATAAGTTAATCAAACTTCATGGAAAATAGTACTTATTTTAATATGAGCTAAGGGTCATGTCCTAGTCATGTTCCTTATCTCCGGGACTAATCTTGTTGCAAAACTTTGCACTTTCTATAATTTCCGTACATGCTTGGCTAGGTGTGGGTACTAGGTGCTGCATACTCCAATATAGGCCTGACATACACAGTGTACAGGGTCCTGAACGATTCCTTATTGAGATGTCGGAAAGCTCTTCTTAGGTTTGCTAGGCGCCCATATGCTGCAGCAGTTATTTGGTTGAAGTGTGCCTCAGAAGATGTGCCTGGTGTTATACACACCCCAAGAGCCTTTTCCTTGAGTGAGATTTGTAGTCTTCGGCCCCCTAGACTGCATTCTGTGTGCGATCTTCTTTGCCCTTCCGAATCTTTATGACTATTTACTTGATGTGGTTGAACTCCTGGAGCCAGTTTCCGGACCAGGCCTGCATCCTGTCCAGATCCCTTTGCAGTTCCACCTGGCCCTCGTCCTATTGAATTCTTCTCATCAACTTATCATCATCTGTAAACAGGGACACTTCTGAGTCTATTCCTTCCATCATGTCGTTCACATACACCAGAAACAGCACCAGTCCTAGGACTTACCCCTGTGGGACCCCGGTCGTCACAAGCGCCCAGTCTGAACTCTCGTCACGTACCAAGACTCAATGATGTCTTCCCGATAGGTATTCCCTGATCCACTGTGGTGCCTTCCTTGTTATACCTGTCTGATCTTCCAGCTTATGCACTAATCTCTTGTGTGGAACTGTGTGAAACGCCTTCTTACAGTCCAAAAATAAAAATGCAGTCTACCCACTCTTCTTTCTCTTGTTTTACTGTTGTCACCCTGTCATAGAACTCCAGTAGGTTTGTTACACAGGATTTCCAGTCCTTGAAACCGTGAGGTTGTCGTTAATAAGCTCATTCTTTTCCAGGTGCTCCAACACTCTTCTGATAATCTTCTCCATGACTTAGCACACTATACATGGTAGTGACAATGGTCTGTAGTTTAGTGCATCGTGACTGTCTCCTTATTTAAAAATTGGGACTACATTTGCTGTCTTCCATACCTCAGGTAGTCGCCCTGTTTTGATAAATGAGTTGAGGGTTGTTGTTAGTGGCACACATAGCACCTCTGCTCTCTCTCTCTCAGGACCCAAGGAGAGACGTTATCTGGTCCCGTCGCCTTTGAGGTATCTAGCTCGCTATGCAGCCTCTTCACTTCTTCCTCGGTTGTATGTATTGTGTCCAACACTTGATGGTGTACCCCACCTCTCCGTCTTTCCGGAGTCCCTGCTGTCTCCTCTGTGAACAATTCTTTGAATCTAACATGAGCTCCTCACATACTTCGCGGTCGTTTCTTGTGATCTCCCCTTCTTCCTTCCTCAGCCTGATTACCTGGTTCTTGACTGTTGTTTTCCTCCTGATGTGGCAGTACAACAGATTTGGCTTTCGCTGCTATGCCATTTTCGTATTGTCGTTGGGCCTCCCTTCTTACATGTGCATATTCATTCCCGACTCTACGACTGCTCTCCTTATTCTCCTGGGTCCTTTGCCTTCTATACTTCTTCCATTCTTTAGCACACTTGGTTTTGCCTCTCTGCACTTTGGAGTGAACCAAGAGCTCATCCTGGCCTTCTCGTTTACAAACTTCTTCTCAGCTTCCTTGCATATTGTTATCACATATTCCATCATCTCACTGACTTCCCTGCCAGTGCTCTGTCCCACTGAACCTCGTATGTGTGTGTGTGTGTGTGTGTGTGTGTGTGTGTGTGTGTGTGTGTGTGTGTGTGTGTGTGTGTGTGTGTGTGTGTGTGTGTGTGTGTGTGTGTGCGTGTGCGTGTGTGTGTGTACTCACTTAATTGTGGTTGCAGGAGTCGAGTCATAGCTCTTATCCCTTCCTCTTCACTCGTAACCACTAAGTCTACTCTCTCCCTGCTCCATGAGCTTCATCATACCTCTTCTTAGAGCTAAGTATGGTACCTGCTTCCACCATCTCACTTTCCAGACTATTCCACTTCCTGACAACATAATGGCTGAAGAAATTCTCCCTAACATCCCTGTGACTCATCTGAGTCTTCAACTTCCAACTGTGTCACCTTGTTGCTGTGTCCCATCTGTGTGTGTTGTGTTAATGATGGTGAGTTTGTAGGTATTCGAAGGATGTTTTCGGGTGGAGAGGTTCAACTCCCTGCGGCCTGGTCTCAGACGAAGCCCATTGGCAGATCATTTAGGATAAACTAGATTGTTACTGATGGCTGTTTGCATTCTAAATATTCCTTTCTGATGGCAGCAAAGGACGTGTTGGTGAACCCTCTTTAGTGTGATGGGAATCTGTTGAAAATTCTTGGTGCTCTGATACTTATTGTCCTATGTCTGTGTGTTCATAGCAACCCTATCCAGTAGGGGTATTTTGTACCATCTGCCTACCTTTTTGCTACCATAGGGAGTGATTTTGTGCCATCTGCTTACCTTTTTTCTACCATAGGGAGTGATTTTGTATCATCTGCCTAGCTTCTTGCTACCATAGGGAGTGATTTGTGTATACAGATTTGTGATCAACCCCTTAGGGATTTTCCAGTTGTAAATTATGAAGTATCTTTCTCGCCTGTGATCTAAAGAGTACTGGTTCCCATGAATGCCAGGGCAACCAAACGTTGTCTCATGCGTCCTTGTACCCAGAATCATTTTTTTAGGCTATACAGGGGCGGTGCTCCCTGAGGAGCGCATTTTTTGCTGTACTGTGTTGACTGGCACACACTCTTTTTTTATATAACTTCAGAAACATATATGGCGTTCCAAAAATTTTGTTTGGGAGAATTTTTTTGGATGCATCATATTGTTTAGTATCTAAAATTAAGAAGGATACACTGTTTCTTAATGATATGGATGGGTCGCGAGTCCTCACACCCATCTATAATAATGGATTTTTAGTCAAAATATTTTAATTTTAGTGGAAAGCATTAGATAGTCCGAAAATTATAAATTACATATGTTAGGTAAAAAATGAATTATGTCATTGTTGAAGTTGATAGTGCATGTTAATAGTGATGGGTCTGGTAATGGAGGGGTGAGGTAGTGGGGGTTAACGGGTGGAGCGGAGGGGCAGGAGTGGCAGCTGACGGCAGGCTTTTCAAAACAGACAGTTCTGAACATCGAGGCTGACAGTTCTCTTCCCCCTCCCCACATGGGAACCCCCCATCCCCACGTCTCTCTCTCTCTCTCTCTCTCTCTCCTCTCCTCTCTCACCCACTCTCTGACTCACATGTCCCCAGACAAAACTCCCCAACTTCTACACTAATGTCCCAAGCCTTGTTTTATAACGAAATGTATCAAATACCAACACTTCGAGCAGCATGGACGAATACGGCAAATGGCTCTCTGTTGATGGATCTTTCCACGTCAGTAAACAAATTTTGTCTCTCAGTATCAAATTCAAAATAAAGTTAAGTAACTGTTGATATAAACAGAGTATGACTTTACTATATTGAAATTCAATACTCTTGTGAGAAATTATGTGAGTGAATTTCACAGGTACAATCTTGAATTAACATTTCACACACACAAATGGTGAATACTCAGGCACATTTAAAACAGATTACACTTGCTGCTATAGTTGTACCTCGGAGACATGTTGTGTACGAATGGTATATAATACCGACAAGATGAGATTAAGACACATATGCAACATCTGGGTATCTTTATTGTAGACGTTTCGCCATCCAGTGGCTTTATCAATACAAATTCTAGGACATAACTTGAAGACAGTAGAACTATGTACAGAAGATGAGGTAATCAGTCCCTCAAACTAGGAGTAGGTGCGAAGACTATGGTGCTCTTCGCACCTACTCCTAGTTTGAGGGACTGATTACCTCATCTTCTGTACATAGTTCTACTGTCTTCAAGTTATGTCCTAGAATTTGTATTGATAAAGCCACTGGATGGCGAAACGTCTACAATAAAGATACCCAGATGTTGCATATGTGTCTTAATCTCACCTCGGAGACATGTTGGACTCAGCAACATTGAGTCGCATCGCTGTTCCTCCTACGATGTCCACCTTCTCAGCTCAGAAAACTCTCTCATCTGACCTTAAATTATGCGTGTATATAGATCCTGAATTCATTACATGAAATTTCCAGCCAGCAACACTGGTTGTATTACATTTGGTTGTGGACTGTATATATTACCAAAAAATTACTTTGGACTGGACAGCCTCAAGTAATTTGTTGGTCAACACTTTAAAATGATTATACATTCCATTTTCATATTAAATAAAATTGAGTGTAAATGAATGCAGAACATAAAAATTACTAAGTTATTATCTTGGTGATATATCCTAACACCTCCCAGCAGGCAGGTATGCTAAATATTGGCCAATACTAGGTACCTTACCTATTTGGTGGGTTGATACCATATATAAGGAGGCAAAATTAAATTATTATAGGTACATGCGATGATTAACGTGTCGTCCAATCACTTCGTCCAGTATTATCTTTATTATCAGCCTTATTATGACCAGATTACGATGTATCTGAACCCTTCCAGATACCAATTATATACACTCATTTCATGGTCTCCAGTCATTGCCAATTATTATTATAATCAAGGGGGAAGCGCTAAACCCGGAGGATTATACAGCAGTCATTGCCAATAAACCATACCACGGGCGTTAATGTATACATTCCGCCATTTTCGTTACTCTTACGTTTTGTTGACCAGTACATCTTTTCAATTAATTTAATAACATTTCCAGGTGTGTACTACATTTTCATTATTGAAATATTAATTTCCTCTAAATTACAATATTTTCACTTTACTCATTCAACAGAATATAAGGAAATAATACTTAACATATCACAGAACATCTTTTAAGAGTCACTCAGAATTCACACCTACACAATTTCAGATAAACATTATTATCCCCATTAGTTCTTACACACAAATCAGTAGAAAATGATCAAAATTTTCCACAGCTTTATTAAATTATAATTTAAAAAAAATTAGATACACTGTTGTATATACTGCACTATTGTATATGATAGCTACACTGTGGGAACACCAGCTATGTGCTGCTACACCGTTCAGTATTATAGTGAGAATACCATCAGTGTGCTGCAATATTCTGCGTGAGAGCAGTCACAGTCATACAACGGCAGCAACAACAGTGTGCTGCTGCGGTATTCTATACAATATTTACAAAGCTGGGTGCTGCAGCAATATTTTTTGGTAGTTACATTGTGAAAAAACTGGTAATTTTGCTACACTAATTGCAACCGTACCGTTTGGAGTATGGTTGATTCTTCATGTATGGTTTGCAGCACATTTCTAAGTTAGGTTAAGTTGTCCTCTGTCCATAAAAATAAACAAATTATAACATACCACAAAGGGAAAACTATAGATATAAGATAAAAGGTGATAAATAAAAGTCTTCACCCTTAACAGAAAACGGACACTCACTGTGCCAGACCTGAGAAAATCAGTCCTATTTTATCAGTTAGATGCGTCTTCAACCGTCACCCACTGTTAGATGCGTCTTCAACCGTCACCCGCTGTTAGATGCGTCTTCAACCGTCACCCACTGTTAGATGCGTCTTCAACCGTCACCCACTGTTAGATGCGTCTTCAACCGTCACCCACTGTTAGATGCGTCTTCAACCGTCACCCACTGTTAGATGCGTCTTCAACCGTCACCCACTGTTAGATGCGTCTTCAACCGTCACCCACTGTTAGATGCGTCTTCAACCTTCACCCACTGCTAGATGCCCCTTCAACCGTCACCCACTGTTAGATGCGTCTTCAACCGTCACCCACTGTTAGAAGCGTCTTCAACCGTCACCCACTGTTAGATGCGTCTTCAACCGTCACCCATTGTTAGATGCGTCTTCAACCGTCACCCACTGTTAGAAGCGTCTTCAACCGTCACCCACTGTTAGATGCGTCTTCAACCGTCACCCACTGTTAGATGCGTCTTCAACCGTCACCCACTGTTAGATGTGTCTTCAACCGTCACCCACTGTTAGATGCGTCTTCAACCGTCACCCACTGTTAGATGCGTCTTCAACCGTCACCCACTGTTCGATGTGTCTTCAACCGTCACCCACTGTTAGATGCGTCTTCAACCGTCACCCACTGTTAGATGCGTCTTCAACCGTCACCCACTGTTAGATGCGTCTTCAACCGTCACCCACTGTTAGATGTGTCTTCAACCGTCACCCACTGTTAGATGCGTCTTCAACCGTCACCCACTGTTAGATGCGTCTTCAACCGTCACCCACTGTTAGATGCGTCTTCAACCGTCACCCACTGTTAGATGTGTCTTCAACCGTCACCCACTGTTAGATGCGTCTTCAACCGTCACCCACTGCTAGATGCCCCTTCAACCGTCACCCACTGTTAGATGCGTCTTCAACCGTCACCCACTGTTAGATGCGTCTTCAACCGTCACCCACTGTTAGATGCGTCTTCAACCGTCACCCACTGTTAGATGCGTCTTCAACCATCACCCACTGTTAGATGCGTCTTCAACCGTCACCCACTGTTTTACAACAGTGACATGATCTCTGTTGCTAGGAGGAAGGGGCTGCAGTATGATAGTTACATTCAGGAGTGCTGCTACCCTATTATATGTGAGAGTTACACAGTGGGAACACAGTGTGCCACTACACTGTTCTATATAATAGTTACATTGTGGGAACATCAGCAGTGTGCGACTACACTTTTCTGCATGATAATTTCGTATTGGGAACAGCAAGAATGTGCTGCAAATACTATTTTGCATGAGAGTTACACAGTGCAAATACCCATAGTGTACTGTTACTATATTTTGAATCATAGTTACACGGTGGGAACATCCACAGTGTTCTGATAAAGAATAAAAAAAGGCACGATTCCCGGCGAGGATAGAAAAATTGGACGTGTTTCTTTACACCGGTTGTCTATCAGTAAAATGGGTACCTGGGTGTTAGTCGACTGGTGTGGGTCACATCCTGAGACAAAACTGACCTAATTTGCCTGAAAACAGTTGCCTCTCAGGTGCCGAGGTGAGGGTTTGTATGCTCCGCGCCTGGCCCTCTGGTGGCGAAAATCAACATTACCTACAAAATGGAGGGAAGCCGGCGACGGGTTAATACCGTCTGTGTGGAGCTTTTACAAGGATCTTTGTTGGCTTCTAATGTCTACGTCCTCTTACTTCAAATCCTGCGGGATACATATAAGATCTCCAATGATGACATCTATGGTGTTTCTGTGAACGGTGCTTCCCGAATTTTCGTCAAGTTTACGACTCCTACGGTGTATGAGGAGGTTGTTCAACAATATCAAGATCTACGTTGCCAGGTGAACCCAGCTGTGGCAGTGTGTCTCCGGAACGTGTCCCGCACTCACACGTGGGTCAAGCTTCGAAATGTCCCTTTCGAAGCTGATGAGTATGCAATCCGTCAGGCCTTCACTAAATTTGGGACGATCCATCAGGCTACTGCAGGGGTATGGAGCCATGGCCCGTTTGATGGTAAACTTGATGGGTCATTTTCTTTGAAAATGTCCCTCAAAATGCCCATCCCGTGTTTTGTTGTCCTCGGAGTCTACCGTACTCAGGTATATGTGTATTACCCGGGGCAAAGGAAGACGTGTCGGTTATGTGATGCATATCAATGTGATCGTCAGCGTTCTCGACAACGTGAGCAACGTGTGCCGTCAGACGCTCCTACATAGGCCCCTGAGTCCATGGCAGGGGCGGGTGCCCGCCCGACACCAACGTCTCAACAGTCTTCCCTCGATGTACCTGTCTCTACACCTGATTCGCCGTGTGCAACATTGCCCTGTACGGAGAAGAGCGTTGCTGATGACGGTGTCCCGGCGACGTCAACTGATGTTGTTCCGTCTCGTGAGGTCGAGCTAGGCATCCCTGTGTCTTTTCCGGAATTATATGGTACAGTGGAGGAGTGTCCGGCGCCGCCATCCACCCCAGTGGCGTCCGATAATAGCATTGGTAGTCCACCGTCAACGATTGCGACTCCTGATGGACCCACTGTGATAACTACTAGCGTGGACGTCCATGCACATGGGATCGCGCCTGACCGCACCGTTCTCGACGGGAGCTGCCGTAAGTGGGCGGCAGGGAATTCAAGTAGTGATGACGAACTGACACCAGGACAACGACCTAGAAAAAAGTCGTGGGCCGCAATTGCGGCTAATAACTTTGAAGATGATGCCAGGCTGGTGAGTCTCCCGCCTGGCGATGTTAGTGGCACTGACGGTGACGTAGCTCAGTGTCTAAATGTGTTAAGAGTGAATGTGTGTGATGAAAGCCAGCAATATTCCAGTGTTTAACTATAAATGTCAATGGTTTACTGGCGGTGCATAGGAAAGATGATTTTGAGCAGTGTTTATGTCGTTTTAAACCTGACGTTGTGTTTCTTCAGGAACACAATTTTCGGGATGCGGGTGAATTGAGAATACGAGGTTATGTTGTGTACGGTGTGAATAGTCCGCGGTTAAAGGGTGGTGTGGCAGTATTGATACGAGAGAACAGTCCTTTTCGGTTACACCATTGGGAAGTTGGGTCTGACTGTCGTTTGGTGCGCGTTGACGGGTGGTGGGGTACGATGAGAGTCGGATTCATTAGTGTATATGGGCCTGTGGCGGGGGATATGGTTACGAAAAATCAGTTTTTTCAGGAGACGCTTGTGTATCATTTCCGGTCGCTTCCTGCAGTATCCGCCGTGGGAGGTGACTGGAATTGCGTTACACGACGTCGGGATGTGGAACCCCGGGGTAGTGGGTTCTATTCTCAACTTTTGGGTGATATTTTGCAAGGGGTTGCATTGCGCGATGTGGGAGGTGACGTAGTTGATGGGGTGGATTTTACTTTTGTCCGACAGGGTTACGTGGCGCGACTCAACAGGATGCGTGCTATTGACATACAGAGTGTCCAGACATGACTCACGAAATCGTAATGACACGATTGCAAACAAACCATACCCCGGCCTGGATTGAACCCGCGGTCAGAGAGACTCAAAACTCCAGCCCGTCGCGTTAGCCACTAGACCAGCTAGCCACAATAAGATTCGTCCAACCTAGTTGGACAAATCTTATTGTGGCTAGCTGGTCTAGTGGCTAATGCGACGGGCTGGAGTTTTGAGACTCTCTGACCGCGGGTTCAATCCCGGCCGGGGTATGGTTTGTCCAGACATGTGATGAACATTTTACTGATCATCGTGCGGTTTTGGTACGTCTCGCTTGGGCTGGTTTGCCACAAGTCGTTCCTCGGTTTTGGAAATTAAATGTTAGTCTTTTAAAAGGGGATGAAATTCATGATTTATTTCGTCGGATGTGGTCTCAATTATGGAATAATGGGATGGGTGTCGTAGATATTCTAGAGTGGTGGGATGTAAGGGGTAAACCCTGTATTAAATCTTTTTTTCGGGCGATGAGTAGAGGCGATACAATTGCGTTATGGGAAGTTGTGGCCCGGTGGCCTGGTGGCTAAAGCTCCCGCTTCACACACGGAGGGCCTGGGTTCGATTCCCGGCGGGTGGAAACATTTCGACACGTTTCCTTACATCTGTTGTCCTATTCACCTAGCAGCAAATAGGTACCTGGGTGTTAGTCGGCTGGTGTGGGTCGCATCCTGGGGGACAAGATTAAGGACCCCAATGGAAATAAGTTAGACAGTCCTCGATGACGCACTGACTTTCTTGGGTTATCCTGGGTGGCTAACCCTCCGGGGTTAAAAATCCGAACGAAATCTTATCTTAATTACTTACGACATCAATTACGTGCATGTTACGAGCCACGTGCAGCATATCCGGTAACGACCATCGCCGCCATGAAAGCGGAAATATCGAATTTACAAAATCAGTTATTTCAGGGGGCGGGAATTGATGAAGTTCTTTGGGGAGACCGACCATCTGCGTATGTTCTACGTGAACAAAGTCAGCGTCGTCGGGCGTTAAATATAATGGGTTTTACAGTGCGGGATGGGGTTGAGTCTTTCCCGTCGGGTACGACGATCATGGATACCGATCGTGCGAGTCTTTATGCTGACATAGTTTACCGTGATACATTTAGTGGTAGTCGAGATCGTACTGTTGCCATGGATGGCGTCCAGTCGTGGGTGATTCGTAAATTAATAGAGGATGAACAACTATATGCTATGAGGCCTGTTAGTGCTGATGAAATACGGACAACTTTGCAGGACATGAAAAAAAAAAAGAAAAATCGCCGGGGTCAGACGGGTTGCCATGTGAATTTTATTTAGAATTCTGGGGCGAGTTACGTGGATTTCTTGTTCGGTTATTAAATAGTATGAAAAATCGGGGTTGTTTAAGTAGGTCTCAGAGAGAAGGCATTGTGGTCCTTGTTCCGAAAAAAACTGAATGTAATGATATACATGATTACAGGGCGGTTACCCTGTTAAACACTGACTATAAATTATATGCAAAAATTTTGTGCAATCGCCTTAAACCCATCTTAGAGAAGGTTTTACATCCAGGTCAGGCTGGTATTCCGGGACGATCGCTGTATTTAGGGCAAAAGGTACTTGGTGATTTTGTTCGTGGCCACCAAAGTGAAATGGGTAGCGGGGGGGGGGGAGGGGCAGGGATTTTGGTGTTAGACTGGCAAGCTGCGTTTGATAACGTTGATCATCTTGTGTTGAAAATGATAATGGAGCAGCTGGGTTTCTCACGAACTATTGTATACTGACGCGATTTTGCGCGTCCAGGTAAACGGGAAGTTAGGTACGTCTGTATATTTGCATCATGGGATTCGCCAGGGGTGCCCGTTATCACAAATTTTATTTATTTATCAAGAGCCATTATATAGGGCACTGGCAGCCGGGTGTGAGCAGCATCCATGTAATGGGCAGTGCGGTAGGCCTATCCTTATTTTTGGCTATGTTGATGATACAACGCTCATGCTTACAGATGCCGGTAGTTTGTCTGCCGTAGATCGTATTGCGACCACTTTTAGCGAGGCAACGGGTATGATGTGTAATAAGGATAAGTCTGGACTCTTACTTTTAGGGCCTTGGCAACGAGGTCCATTCTCCGTGGAGAGTCCGTGGGTTGTGCGTGAATCTTTGAAAATATGCGGGATAATTCATGCGGCTAGTAAAACTGAAGGACGTGTGCTCAATTCTAAGATAGCGTTATCCGGCGTGTCGGTATGCTGAGGTTACATGGGTTAACTCTCCATCAGCGGGTGATAGTTACTAATTCCATCCTATATGCTAAAGTGTGGCATGTAGTGCGTGTATCTTTGTTGTGTCCAAGAGATGAGACACGTTTATTGGTGCGTGTTTTTCGGTTTATCTGGGGAAGTCGTTGTTGCTGGTTACGTCGCAGTGTGTTTAGTCTAAGTGTTCGCAAGGGGGGTTTGAGATTATTAGATTTTCATGCATCAATGCTTGCTCTTTTTGTCAAGCATACATATGTGTAATACCTGCGAGTGGCAGGTAATCCAGTTGGTGAGACGTATCAATACCTGTGCGAGTGTCTTAAGGGGCGTGATCGCCATATATTCGTGGATATGTTGAGCGTGCTTACAGTGGTTTCAAATCCGCGGGCGTGTAAATTGCGAATTTTAGTTCGGGCGACTATGGAAGCTGACGTGGCACCGGTCTGTAGTCAGTTTCCGTTGTACGCTTGGGCTGATATTTGGTACCGTCTGCTGGATCTTCCGTTGCGAACCGTAGTTCGTGAAACGGTATATAAATTCTTTCATAACATCTTGCCGTCCGGGTCTGTTTTGTGTACACGATGGTTACGCGATATTCCATCCTGTAGCGATTGTGGGATTGAAGAAACTGTTTTTCATGCGATTTATTTTTGCGAGCAGTTAGAAGCCGTGGCTGTTGGCTGGGTGGACTTATTAGGTGGGTGGGTGGGGGGTTGTCTCCCTTACGTGTCCTTAGTTTAGACGTGGGGGGGGTCCCGGATGATGTCGCAAGGGCATTGGGGTGTTAGTATCGGATTTTATTTATACATCTTGGGTACTCCGGACAGCGGGAACGATTGAGAGGGTACACGGTATTATAGCAGTTATGTATCGAACCAAGTGTACCGGATACCCCACACAAACATCCCAAACTTCAGTGAGATTCTAAAGTCACTAATAACAAACAGACAAATGAACAAGCACCACCTTCTCTTAGCTGGAGACTTCACTATCAACCTTGACCTACCAGATGATCAGACTGTAACTGATTTCATCAACAATATGAACAACACACTTCTCATGCCAACAATAACTAAACCAACTAGGCTGACTGAGACAAGCGCAACCATAATAGACCACATATGGACCAATATACTAGCCCCCCTTAAATCAGGGATAATCACTGACAGCACTACTGACCACTACCCAACCTTCCTCTTGACAAACATTAGTAAGCCACCACTCGAATACAACAAAGTTTCATTTAGACTCCATGACGAGGCCTCAATAAGGAATTTCACAGCAGACCTAGAGACTGTTGACTGGCCTACAGAATTCTCCAATGCCAATGGTATTGACGATTGGACAAACTTTTTTCTTAACAAAATACTTAGACTATACAACAAACATTGTTCTATAAAAACGAAACAGATCACGAATAAACGGCTCAGTTGCCCATGGCTAACCAGTACCATTCTGAAATCCATTGATAAGAAACACCAATATGAAAAGCAATATAGACAGGGCTTAATACACAAAGATATTCTTAAACAATATTCAACTGTTCTCACCTAATTAATAAAGAAAGCCAAACAACTGTACTACTCCAGCAGATTCACTGACACAAGAGGAGATATAAAAAAGACCTAGAAAACACTTTCCCAGATTCTGGGGACCCACAAACTGAAAAAAAAACAAGAATATTGTTGAGAGTAAGACACATGTGCAACATCTGGGTATCTTTATTGTAGACGTTTCGCCATCCAGTGGCTTTATCAATACAAATTCCAGGACATAACTTGAAGACAGTAGAACTATGTACAGAAGATGAGGTAATCAGTCCCTCAACCTAGGAGTAGGTGCGAACAGCACCATAGTCGTGGAGATTCTGAAGCAGAAGAAAGAATCCTGGCGCTTTTATAGTAACGTCAGGTGAAGCAGACGAGGGCAAATTCACTGGTGGGCGGGATTCCCCAGTGGAAGTAGGTCCTTCCCAAAGAGATGGGTTAGTTGTAGTAGTAGTCGTAGTTGTGAAGGTTATGTACATGTCCTCAGAATTAAGATTCCATGATGTTGCAGTGTCTGACAAGTTGTGTACGAAAGGTATATAATACCGACAAGATGAGAGTAAGACACATGTGCAACATCTGGGTATCTTTATTGTAGACGTTTCGCCATCCAGTGGCTTTATCAATACAAATTCCAGGACATAACTTGAAGACAGTAGAACTATGTACAGAAGATGAGGTAATCAGTCCCTCAACCTAGGAGTAGGTGCGAACAGCACCATAGTCGTGGAGATTCTGAAAGAATCTCCACGACTATGGTGCTGTTCGCACCTACTCCTAGGTTGAGGGACTGATTACCTCATCTTCTGTACATAGTTCTACTGTCTTCAAGTTATGTCCTGGAATTTGTATTGATAAAGCCACTGGATGGCGAAACGTCTACAATAAAGATACCCAGATGTTGCACATGTGTCTTACTCTCATCTTGTCGGTATTATATACCTTTCGTACACAAGAATATTGTTCTAACTAAACCTCATGAAACACCACTGCATCCCACTGATACAGCTAACAAGATAAACGACTTCTTCTCAAACATAGGATCTAATCTCGCAAGTAAAATTCCACGTACCAATGCCCGTGCCGGGGACTACCTAGATGGGAATTTCCCAAATTCCTTCTATCTTGTACCAACTGAGCCCACGGAAGTCACCGTGATCATAAAGTCACTTAAAAATAACTCTGGGAATCTGTCTCACGTCCCACCATTATTGTACAAGCGAGCGGCCCATGTCCTTTCGCATGCTATTACATTACTTTTTAACAAGTCACTAGAAACTAGCACTTTCCCGACACTACTCAAGACAGCAAGGGTTACACCAATACATAAAGGTGGTGACTCTACAGATGTAAACAACTATAGGCCAATATCAAACTTACCACTGCTATCCAAAATCTTCGAGAAACTCGTGCACAGGAGACTATATTCATTTATAACGTCACAAAACATACTCAACCCCTGCCAATTTGGATTCAGGAAAAATAAAAGCACTAATGATGCAATTATAAAAATGCTAGACCTGCTTTACACAGCATTAGAAAATAAGGAATATCCGCTAGGAATATTTATTGACCTAAGAAAAGCGTTTGACACAGAAGACCACGGCATCCTACTCCACAAACTTGACCACTATGGTATAAGAGGCCATGCGCTTGCATATTTTAAATCCTACCTTTCTAATAGGTATCAGTATGTCACCATTAAAGACACAGCCTCATCAATACGGCCACTTGATACTGGAGTTCCGCAGGGAAGTGTCCTTGGACCCCTGCTCTTCCTCATTTACATCAGTGATCTTCCAAACATATCCCAACACCTGAAACCCATTCTCTTTGCTGACGACACGACTTATGTCATCTCCCACCCTAATCTTGCCACCCTCAACACTATTGTTAACGAGGAGCTGGTCAAAATATCGACTTGGATGACAGCCAATAAACTTACACTTAACACTGACAAAACCTACTATATTATGTTTGGTAGCAGAGCAGGTGTTGCGTAACTTAACATTAGGATCGACATCACTCTGATTGCCAGACATAATGAGGGCAAATTCCTTGGTCTATACCTCGACAATAACCTAAATTTCAGCCCCCATATCCAACACATAACAAAAAAAGTATCCAAAACGGTGGGGATCCTCTCCAAGATACGATACTACGTGCTGCAAACTGCCCTTCTCACACTATACCATTCACTTATATATCCATACCTCACCTATGCTATCTGTGGTTGGGGTTCAACTGCAGCAACACACCTAAAGCCAATAATAACCCAACAAAAAGCCGCAGTAAGAATAATCACTAAATCCCATCCCTGGCAACACCCCCCCCCCCCCGCTCTTCATAGATCTAAACTTACTCCCTGTTCAGAACATCCACACTTACTACTGTGCAGTCTATATCTACAGGACCTTAAATTCCAATATTAACCTTGACCTAAAACGCTTTCTTGGTAGTTGTGACAGGATCCACAGGCATAACACCAGACACAAACATCTCTATGACATTCCCCGTGTTCGACTAAACCTTTACAAAAATTCAATGTATTTCAAAGGACCTAAAATATGGAACACCCTACCTGAAAACTCTAGAATTGCAGACACATTCATCACTTTCAAAACTACAGTTAGAAAACATGTTATCTCCCTGATACACCCCTAATCTTAATCTTAACATAATAAATCCTAACTAGTCATAAGTTTGCCTATGATACTCCAATATAGACACTTTGCTTTGTGCCAAAACAAAAACATTCACATTGCTAAACTCACAAATTATGATGTAGTCACTTAGCCTTAATACCATAATCTGTAAGGATTTAATTTTAAGAATTAATCTAAGTCTGCCCGAAATGCCTAGCCATGCTAGGTGTCCTAGTGGCCCCCTCTGTAATTAGTATTTTATAACATGCAAACTACACAATATCCAAAACCTGTAAACCCCACATTGTAACCATTATAGAGAATAAACTTGAACTGAATTAAATTGAATTGAAAGTGTAGGAATCAGTTGTTGTTTGGGAATCGTTGGGAGCGTAGTTTTCCTTATGCGTATCTAGTTTCCGTGTTGCGGATTTATGGCATTTGTACGACGTGAAAACGTAAAAGGACTGGTCTCTCGTATGTGTTTTGCGTCCGTGGTTTGGTGTGAGGGTAATAAGTAAGGTTGTGTTTGGGTACGAGAAAGTGTAACAAAGGTAAAATAGAAGATTATCTAGATTGTGTTTATTACCTTTGGATTCACAGTACAATTTTCAGGTGTCAGACCGTGACGTTTAAATCTTCATCGAACAAATGTACTTTCGCTATATAATATTGTATCCATTATATTTTAAGGTCACGGTATGTTTGGAATTGATTTATGAACCTCATACGTATATGATGTGTAAATAACAAATTCAGTTATTATTTATTGGTCGTAACACGTCTTAACGAGCTCAATAATTACATCATTATCTAATGTTTAATTAATGAGGTATTGATTTGTGTAGTTACTCGACAGTGGACATAGTACTCTATCAGGAGCTTTATTAGGAGTTTGATGGGTATTTCAGTTTTGTATTATCATTGTTCTTCTAGTCCTCTTAGCTGCAAACTATTTCCTCTTTCATGGTTGAACTTCAGTGTGTATGTATAATGTTGTTATTGCAGGTGATTTTAGTTTTATTTCTGATTGGTTGCTGAGTATTAGTTTTTGTTCTTATTCATATTGTCAAAGTTAGATACGTTTTCCCCTACCTTTCTGTGTATTATATATATAGATATCAGTTACCGTATCATTTTACGTCTTATTTATTATTTCATGTACTGCTTAAATTATATATTTATATGTGTGTATGTATGTATATATATATATATGTACATGTGTATGTATGTATGTATGTACATATATATATATATATATATATATATATATATATATATATATATATATGTGTGTGTGTGTGTGTATGTATATATGCATATATAAATTAATAATATTTTCAAGGTTAGATAAGTTTGTCCTACCTATCTATGTATTATATAAATATCCGTTGATGGTTTGTTTTCTGTTTTATTAATTATTCCATGTACTGAAATGTTTTAAATAAAATACATAAAAAATCCTGAAATGCTCTGCATAACAAGGGGCTTTCTCTTATATTGAGTAGTGTTCCAGCACACTGTTGGTGTTTTACAGAAAAGTGTAGCAGCTCACTGAACATATTATAATTTGTAACTACATGTATTAGGAATATAGAAAAGCTTAACAGCACCTTGTATGTGTTCCCGCTGTGTCAGTGATGTCAGCTAGGACTGTATACCTTGTACATGTACTTGCAGAAATAAAGATATTATTAATACACAAATAACGTCCTCCGATTCAGTATCATATATCTTTGGGCTCGTTTTCCTTCGTGTTTCAGTCTCCTACGTGAGTGTTATTTATGTATATATTATATTTTCACAGTGGGAACTGCTATAGTGTTTTGCTTCATTACTCAATATATACTTGTTGGTAACATCCACAGTGTGTTGTTACCCTGTTCTATATGACAGTTACACTGTGAGAACTCCCAAAGTGAGTTGCTACTCTGGTATGTAATAATTCAGTGGTGAGAAAATCCAGTGTGGTGCTACACTGCATTATGGTTGTAATGTGGGAACCCCAGCAGTGTGCTACTGCACTACTTCAGTGTAATAGGTGCATAATTGGAACCCCAGCAGTGTGTTGCTACCCTATTCCATTTGTTAGTTACACAATGTGAACTCCATAAGTGTGCTACAACCCTTTTCTAAATAATAATTACACAGAACACCTACAGGGTGCTGCTACTCTTTGATATGTAATAGCTACAAAGATGGAATACCCCGAAGTGTGCTGTTACACTTTTCTATATAATATTTACACAGCGGGAACACACACAAGGTGCTGTTAAACTTTTCTATATTCCTAATAGTTACAAATTATAATATGTTCAGTGAGCTGCTACACTTGTTTGTAAGAACACCAGCAGTGTCCTGGAACACTATTGTATATGGTAATTACACAGTCAGATTACACTATTCTATATGACAGTTATACAGTGATATCCACATTATACATGCACTATTCTGTACGATAGTTACACAGTCATAACACTACATTATGCCGCTAAACTGTTGTATATGATAGTTACAGTGGACGCAGCCACATCGTACTGTTACCCCTCATAATTTACGTCACACGTTTCTATATGTTAGTTACGCAGTGGGAATACTCGCATTCTACCGTTACACTGTTCTGTTTTATAGCTAAAGTGTGGGAATGCCCGTAGCCTACTGCTACACTTTTCTATACATGAGCTACCTTGATGCTGGTGCCGGGCTCTTGATTCAAGGAACTGGATTTGTTCTCCCCTTCCTTCGATTGAACCCAATTGCCTTCTATTTCCCAGCCACTACAAGACCCCTCATGGATTTAGTGCCTCCCTCTAAATATAATAATAATAATAATAAAATTAAAAATACTAGCTTTTCAGTGGAACACATACAACGTGTTGCTATATATGTTTTTCACATGAGCGGTATGTTGTAGAAACTCCACAACACTGGGGGGGGTGCAACACCCCTCCCCAATGAAAATCAAGGCGGCACGAGTAAGAGACAACACAATAAGTGTTGAACCCCAAGACGGCTGTACGGCCTGATCTCTGGCTGTCTTCAAGAGGGAGCTGTACAGGCACCCATAGTCAGTACCTGAACAGCCGGGCTGTGATTCGCTCATCAGTTTGCGTGAAGCTAACAGTGACAGCCTAGTTGATCAGACCCTAATTCATCGCGAGGCTTGGTCCTGGACCGGGCCGAGGGGGCGATAACTCCAGGAAAATCCTCTAGGTACAGCTGCAAGAGAACACACAGGCATAACACAAAACTTTTCGACATCCCCCCCCCATGACCGACTCACCTAAGTAAAAACGCAATGCACATAAAAGCCCCTAATGTTTAGGATTCATTGCGCGAATCAGTGAAACGTACCGTATCTGCCAGTCAATTTAGAGCCATTGTTAAACATCACCTCATATCACTAACGTTACCAAACCAACACTGGAATACCAGACAAAACCAACTCGTCCAACTATCACTGGTCTTCTTCCTCCAGTCTTCCTCAAAGTCCCATAGAAGATTGATTGCTCTTCTTGATCCATTTTAATTCTACTGAATCCTAATTAACTTTCTGTTTCTTCACCATCTTCTCTTATTTTATCGTTCCATGGTCTTAAATACATCAAGTCAGTTTGAAGCTGCTTAAAAGAGGTCCCGGTTAACTTAAGATCACTGAAACAGTGTAAGGTATTAATGTACACTTAAAATTTATCTACCTCTTATTTTAGTAATAAGACATACTTAAAACTGTACTATTGATCATTAGCTACCTCACTTTAAAAACACATACCTAATAACCTATGTCTGGTTCATAAGTAGTCTGTAAGCTTTAGGATTAGTCAGTCTGAAATGCACCTCTTGCTAGGGGCTCTCTTTTGCGCCTAACTGTATTTTATTGAATTCAAATTACATTTTGTATACTACAGAAAATAAATAAATTTGCATTGTAAAGTGTGGTAGAATTGAGACACTTGTGCAACAGATGGGAATCTTTATTGAAGAAACGTTTCGCCACACAGTGGCTTCATCAGTCCAATACAAAGTATTGGACTGAACACGTCGATTCCAGGTTGAGGGACTGATTACCTCGAACTCCTCCTCTCCTTACCCATTTCTACTTTGTATTGGACTGATGAAGCCACTGTGTGGCGAAACGTTTCTTCAATAAAGATTCCCATCTGTTGCACAAGTGTCTCAATTCTTCAACTTGTCGGTTTTCAAAACCATTCACCACACAAAGTGTGGTAGCCGGGCGGCCTGTAGGAGTGTACTGCAAGAATTACAATTAGACGTTCTCTCTGGTCCACTAACTCTAAAAAAAAAAAATACTTTAGTAAGCCTTTACTCATAAATAGCGCCTTTTGCTATCAGTTTATAAGTAACTTTGTTCAGGTATAGGTACACATAAATACAGTTAATTAAATTATCATAAATAGCAGTATATGTGTAGATTACCTAGGATAACCCTCTCCCCCCAAAAAAAGTAATATAAAGTGACCTATTTCCATTGGGGGTCTTTATAATAATATAATAATTATATCTTCATTTCTACAGGTACTTGTACAAAGGATCGACAAAAAACAAAAAAACAAAAAAAAATGGTTATAAATGACCATAATTTTTAAAGGGGTGGACCGGTAAGCCAGCGGAAGGCCTCGGTCAGATGACCAAAAGCTCCAAAGGCGGGTCATCATCTGACTAAGACCCGCGTCAGGAAACATTTGTCCTGTTTCCTGACGAACCTTACGTAACCTAACCTAAGGGATCGACACCATGCCCAGCCCTTCTAGGGCAGGGTAGGTGCCTGAGCCCGAGCCTTTAGCTCATAAGACTGTCATTCCCATTTGCCCCCTTGGGGCGGGGATGGCAGACCAGAGAGGCCTAGCTTGTGGCTAGGCCTGGGGACAGTTGGTCCCAAAGATGTGGAGGTACTTGTGCCTCCTCCCATGGGAGACTTAGGTCTCAGACACTCCCTAAAGAGGGAGCCAAGGCCGGGCCACCACTTGGACAAGGCCCGGGCCGGGAGAATACCGTCTAATCTTTAATAATAATAATAATAATTGTACAAGGTATACAGGCCTAGCTGACATCAATGACATACTATTATAAAGAAAGCCACTTGTTATGCAGAGCACACACATAATAAATCTGTCCATCGCCACAAATATTGTTCCGGGAGGGTTCAAGGAGGCCAAGGTTACTGCTATCTTCAAGAAAAATACTGGTCTGATGTCAGCAACTACAGACCTGTTCGTATAGTCAGTGTGATGTCCAAAATTCTAGATAAGGCGGTATACTGTCAAGTACTTAAGTATCTTAATGTCAAAAACATTCTACATAGTTACCAGTCAGGTTTTAGGTGATCTTAACTTGACTCACGAAATCGTAATGACACGGTTGCAAACAAACCATACCGCGGGTTCTAACCCCACCCGTGGTATGGTTGGGTTTTTTTTAGGAGATCTTATTCAACCGACACCTCCCTCGTTAATTTGATGAACTTCCTGAGAAGTGAAATGTCGCTAGAGAAATGCACCAATATCCAAAATATCCTGCTGCCACTTTTGTTTAGGCCGGGAACCAAAGCAATTCCAGAAGCAGGAGAAGGTAGAATAACTTTGCAGTACCTACACTCAGGGGTCAGGCTTCAAACACAATTTATTGTAGATGAATGGGTCAGAGAACCGACATGTTGATAAATTAGACACATGTGCAATTCTTGGGTATCTTTATTGAGGAAACGTTTCGCCACACAGTGGCTTCATCAGTCCATACGTAGGAGAAACTTGAAGAACAGGAGGAGAATGAGGTAATCAGTCCCTCAACCTTGAGTCGATGTGTTCAGTCCATCAATCTTGAATATTCTATTCAAGATTGATGGGCTGAACAATTTATTGTACAGCAATAAAGGAGTGGAATAGACTACTTGCACATGTCAAAGCCAGTCACAGCATGAGCCAGTTCAAGAAGAGAGCCAAAAGGTACCTATTGAATATGGCTACAGAAAGGGTGGAGAGTGATTTCTTGTATATCTAACATTCATGTACTATGATAAGATATTATTTCATTCTGATTTTTAACCCTGGAGGGTTAGCCACCCTGGATAACCCAAGAAATGCAGTGTGTCATCGAGGACTGTCTGTCTTATTTCCATTATGGTCCTCCATCTTGTCCCCCAGGATGCGACTCACACCAGTCGACTAACGCCCAGGTACCTACTTGCTTCTAGGTGAACAGGACAATAAGTGTAAGGAAACGTGTCGAAATGTTTCTACCCCGCCGGGAATCGAACCCGGGCCCTCCCTGTGTGAAGGGAGAGCT
Organism: Cherax quadricarinatus; assembly: GCF_038502225.1. Classification (NCBI taxonomy): domain Eukaryota; kingdom Metazoa; phylum Arthropoda; class Malacostraca; order Decapoda; family Parastacidae; genus Cherax; species Cherax quadricarinatus. The sequence goes on from NC_091335.1 coordinate 28,181,701, forward strand.
TTCTCCTTTTATTATAACTACTTTTCACATAGTTAAGATACTTAATTTTTAAATATAAAAAAAATACTTATCAGAAGGATCTCGATGGAAATAAGTCACTTTGACTTTATTTTTTTGGTTTTCCTGGGTAATTTACTCATATGCTGCTATGTATGATAATCTATGTAACTGTATTTATGTGTACCTGTACCTAGACTTACTAATTTTGTCCCAGGATGCAACCCACACCAATCGACTAACACCCAGGTACCCATTTTACTGATGGGTGAACAGGGACAACAGGTGTTTGGTAACGCGTTGAATGGTTTCCACCCTTGCCGGGAATCGGACCCGGACCCTTAGCATGTGAAGCGAGAGATAAGTAATTCAGCTATGTGAAAAGCAATTACAATAATAGGAGATATATTAGTAATAAGATAACCCGAGTTATTTAAAGAGAGGATCAGAACACATGTATGTTAACCATACAAGAAATCACTGTCTTCCCTTTCTGTCGCTATATTCATTAGTATCCTTTAGATTTTTTCCTGAACTAGTTCATGCTATGAAAGGCTTTGACATGTGCTGGGAGTCTGTTCCATTCTTTTATTGCTGTACAATAAAAAGTTGAACATCAAAATGGTATACAATACCGACAGGTTGGTAGGTAAGACACATAGGCAACAGTTAGGCAACTTTATTCCGAAACGTTTCGCCTACACAGTAGGCTTCTTCAGTCGAATACAGAACGTAGGCAGGAACAGTAGAGATGTGAAGACGATGTAATCAGTCCATCACCCTTGAAGTCGTAGAATTTGAGGTTGTCAGTCCCTCGGCCTGGAGAAGTTCAGTTCCATAGTCAGGAACTGACTATGGAACTGAACTTCTCCAGGCCCACAATAAAAAGTGTTTGAAGTCTGACCACCTACTGTGTGTACTACAAAGTTGTGTTCCTTTCCCCTTGTACTATACCTGTACTATACCTTGTACTATACCTATACCTTGTACTATACCTGCCTTGACAAACTTGGCAACAAGATATTCTGAACACTGCTTGTGAACATTTTTATAAACGTGATTTAACTGCAGTTGTAATTTATTCCATAACCAATTGTAATTCATTCTGGCCTACATGCTGTCCTGGACCCAGGTCCAGGATGAATTTCACCATTTTGTTTTGTAGTCTCAGTTTTTTTTTTCCTTTTTGAGGTAGAGCACCATGAAGAGGAAGAATAATCTATATGACAATGTATAACCGTTAGGCATAGGGTCCTGCGAGGACTCTACTAGTAAGTAAGTAAGTAAGTAAGTAAGTAAGTAAGTAAGTTAAGTAAGTAAGACTAGAGGAACTTTAGTCTGGCATTCACTTTCTCTACTACACCGTTTTCTATCAATTCTCCTTTCATTCTTGGGTCAAAGGGGATTCCCAGATATTTCACTGAAGATGCTGAAGTGTGTTCCCTATTACACTGGACATTAAAATTATTTACCCATTTCAGTTTATTGTTTATGCCAAAGAATATGGCTTCTGTTTTCCCGAGGTGTAGTTTTGGAGTGGTTATTGCTTTTATTTGCTAAATGTTTGGAAGAGAGTGAGGTTCCTAGAGCATGCATAGGTCGCTTGTATGAAGCAAAGGGGACAAAAGAGTGTAAAAAATATAAGAGAATAAGCCTGTTGAACATACCTGGTAAAGTGTATGGTAGAGTTATTATTGAAATAATTAAGAGTAAGACAGACAGTAGAACAAGACGGACAGGAGGACAGAAAATGAACAAGGAGGCTTTAAGAAGGGTGTGTTGACCAAGTGTTTACAGTGAAACACGCAGGTGAACAGTGTTTAGATAAGGGTAAAGAGATTTTAGTGTCATTTATGGATTTGGTAAAGGAGTAGAGTTTCTACGAGGATAATGAGGCTCAGGTTAGAGTATGTAGGAGAGAGGAAGATTATTTCCCAGTAAATGTAGGCCTTAGACAAGGATGTGTGATGTCACCATGGTTGTTCAATATATTTATAGATGGAGTTGTAAGAAAATTGAATGCTCTGGTATTGGTAAGAGGTGTAGGATTAAAACCCTTTAGGGTTATTTTTTTTATATGAAATGGTAGAGAATCTTTTTCTGAAGGAAATAAAACAAAAAATATGAAATTTGATAGAAAACTGGCGATATTACACATCGCGAATTTTCTTGCGTCAGTGATATTCACGCATCGGCGATTTTGCCCACTTTGACTCCTATTTTAGGCCAATTACATCATTCCAGTCGTCCAAATTCTTAGGTATATCGCTAGTATTACTTCGATTTTATCAGTTGATCACAAGAAACTGCCCAAACAACTATTTCAACTACCCAATAAAGTGATCAGAAATTGGTAATTTGGCCAATTTCACACAAAGTTCAAAATATTCCAATTTCAAAACAGAGCCTAGAATAAAAAACGCAGGCATTCCTAGCACTAAAATAACATTTCATCTGTTTATTAGTTACGTTTTACGTTTTCCATTTCGATTTTTTATTTATATAATGATTTTTTTTCAAACCAAAAAATAGAAGATTTACTGTTATGCAATATTGCAATAATTGTATAAATAATATCAGTGCATTAGTGAGCGTATATTAGACCCACCAGTTGACGTGTATTGGACGCGTGACGTCATTTATTTACTCTTGAACATCGGCAAAAATCGAACATTTCCGCTACTTTGAGCTCAATTTGAAGCTATTTTGAATATTAAAACAAATCAAAATCATCTCTATTACTATTACATATCTTTCATTCTATCACATGAGACCAAGAAACTGTGAATACAGCCTTAAAAACCATACGAAAATACACCGCAAAGTTGGTGTTTTAATCCAAAAACTCTATGCAATGCGTGTTGCAGGATTTGTTTTATATGGTGCATTTTCTCATATCATCTAGGACCAAATTTACTGCTCACAGCTTATCTGAATGAGCTGAGCTCATGACGTAGATCTATGGTCTAGACCCTCAAAGGGCATCAAAACAGAATCTAACACAAAGTGCAAGTTACCGCAGGTGCTTTTTGCTGATGACACTGTGCTTTTGGGATATTGTGAAGTGAAGTTGCAGAGATTGGTGGATGAGTTTGGTAGGGTACATAAAAGAAGGAAATTAAAAGTGAACGTATGATAGAGTTAAGTGATGAGGATAAAAAAATTTAGGTGAAGAAAGACTGGATATCAGATTTAAGGGAGTACGGAGGAAGTGACTGTATTGAGATATTTAGGAGTGGACTTGTCAGATGGGTCTATGAAAGATGAGATGAATCATAGAATTGATGAGGGGAAAAAAGGTGAGTGATGCACTAAAGAGTCTGTGTAGACAGAAAACGTTGTCCATGGAAGCAAAGAGAGGAATGTATGCGAGTAAAGCAATACCAATGCTCTTAAATAAGTGTGAAGCATTGGTGGTGAATGTTACAACAAGGAGAAGGATGGAGGCAGTGGAGATGTCATGTCTGAGGTCAATATACAATTTGGGTATAATGCAGAGAATGACTCACAAAATCGTAATGGCACGATTGCAAACAAACCATACCATGGGCAGGATTTGAACCCGTGGTCAGAGAGTCTCAAAACTCCAGACTGTCGCGTTAGCCACTGGACCAGCTAGCCACAATAAGATTCGTGCAACTAGGTATATTTCTACACCATAGGAAGGTTAACACAGGCACCGCTGTGACCCCACGCTAGCTGGAGATTCGTCTGTAAAAACTTGCATTTGTGGTCACAGTGGTGCCTATGCTAAACTTCCAATGGTGTAGAAATATACCTAGTTGGATGAATCTTATTGTGGCTAGCTGGTCCAGTGTCTAACGCGAAGGTCTCGAGTTTTGAGACTCTCTGACCGCGGGTTCAAATCCTGCCCGTGGTATGGTTTTTTTTATGTAGAGAATCCGTAGTTTGGAAATTAGGAGTAGGTGCGGGGTTACTAAAAGCATTATCCAGAGGGCTGAGGAGGGGATGTTGAGGTGGTTCGGACATTTAGAGAGGATGAAATGAGATAGAATGATTGGAAGAGCATGTAAATCTGTAGTGGATGGAAGGTGGCGTAGGGATCGGCCTATGAAAGGTTAGAGGGGGTGAAGGAGGTTATGTGTGCGCGGTGCCTGGACTTTCAGCAAGCATGCGTGAGTGTGCTAGAAAGGATCGCGTGAAGACAAAGGACTTTCATGACTTGGACGTGCTGTTGGAGTGTGAGAAAAGTAACATTTATTAAGGGATTTAGGGAAACCAGCAAACCGGACTTGAGTCCTGGAGATGGAAAGTACAGTGACTGCACTCTGAAGGAGGAGTGTTGATGTTGCAGTTTTTTTTAACTATAATGTAAGCGCCCCTCTGGCAAAACAGTGTTGATGAAGTCAATGTTGATTAAAGTGTTTCTTCTTTTCCGGGTCACTGTGCTTGGTCTCTCGTAAAGCTGCATCTAAAAGCATTGTCAATACAATGTATAATTTGATTTTTTGTTCAAGTTATAATGTCAAATTGTTTAAGGGATCAGCTGTGAAATCTTGGAAACCTGATTTAGACAAAGATTCCTTCAATACAGCTTTGACATTGCAAATTTTATCATGAAGACTTTAATTGGAAAAGTAATATTTCACTTAGTGGATAGAATAAAATGAATAGCTCCAGAAATATTTGTGGTAAATCAGGAAATATTCAATTTGCAACTATTCCTTCTTTAAATGAGATTGTGGACATGGGAAAAACGGAAGTACAAACTTTCCGAGAAATGTGAAAGGTTTTACTTGCCAGCAACAGAGATCAGTACAGTATAATTGCATAAAAATTAGTTGAAAAAAAAAATCCAAATAACTTGCTTTGTCACATCTAACCAGCCACTGTATGTGAAAGCAAAGAATATAGTGTGTGAATACCAAGACTATAAGAAAGTTGAAATTTCAAATGCTATTGTGAGACTGTGAGGATTTTATCTTTTAATGTCATATTTCAGATCTATTAGCTATAACATGGGCGACAGTGGAATTTCAGAACCATGGTTTACGGTATTTGCTTCGCTATCTGTATCTTATATGCTATTAGGTCGACTATGCACAAGTTATCTGAGCACATCTGTGAACATCTGTGAACATCTGTGAACATGCTGTGATTGAACAAGACCATTCTTTCACGTCACTTCCGTTGATGTCTCCAATAAACAACATGTACAACAAATTCATTCGAGTTTTACCGATGTTCTTCCAACGTTCAAAACAGTAAAGTTTATTCATCAAATGACATGTTTAAGGCAAAATGGAAAAACATCTCACTTATGATTTTAGTATTTTGACGTGACGTTAGCTCTATATTTCAATGAGGAAAATTGCATAGGAAATAAGAATCTTTATCTAGATTGCATAAGAGTTATTTCACATTTTCTTTGCAATTGGACATGTTGTGCATACTAAGTCCATCACTCTTGTAGAAAGTACAGCATCTGGCCATATGCTGTACTTTCTACGAGAGTGATGGACTGAACACATCGATTCCAGGCTGAGGGACTCATTACCTTAAACTCCTCCTCTCCTTACACCTTTCTGCTTTGTATTGGACTGATGAAGCCACTATATGGCGAAACGTTTCTTCCATAAAGATTCCCATATGTTGCATGAGTGTCTCAATCTTCAATAAGGATTTTCTTCACCTAAAAATGAGAGAGACAGTTTCACATAATTAGCTCAGAAGGTTACTTCACAGTACGACGTTCAGAAAAGTACTGGCGTGGCATGTGGTCTGATATAACCACATACCACACATCTCTTTGTGTTATACCTCTTGACTTTAGAATATAATATGAAGAGTGTCGGAGGCATGACTCACTGAAAGGGCTTAACAGTGTCTTAATCTGTGGATCTTCGATTAACCAGGCACTCACAAAGTATACCAGGCACTCACCAAGTATACCAGGCACTCACCAAGTATACCAGGATGCAGAAGAGTTGTGCTGAGTTTGAACCAGCTACAGCTTTCGACATACTGAACTGAAAAATGTGATATTAACAGGTGAAAATGATGCACAGAGGTTCGTTGAATGGCTTCAAAATTACTGCCCATTCATAAAGACGGAGCATCCTGATTCACTGTCTAGTTGTGGAAGATATAAATTGTTACAAAACTAAAGATATTGCCAAAAGATATTGCTTGAATCTCTGAAAGTTAAAGGAACACTTTGCGATCATATAGAAAAGCACTGTAGAAGACTGAACCCACTACCACTACTTAACACTATTACCAGCTTACTGCTCATTATCATTATTACTTTACACAATCCCCAGCTCATCTTCTTGAGTACTAAATACTTTCACCATCACTATATTACACTATTTCTCTACTATATACAAGTATATCATACAGTTTAATGTTAACTAAAAATACATTTTTGCAATATATTCTGTGTGTTTAGCTCGGTCAGTCTCACTATATTTCAGTCACTGATATATTGTCAGAAGCTCAGCAGTTGTCACTAAGTGGTCTGCAATATATTCTGTGTGTGTTTAGCTCGGTCAGTCTCACTATATTTCAGTCACTGATATATTGTCAGAAGCTCAGCAGTTGTCACTAAGCGGTCTGCAATATATTTTGTGTGTGTTTAGCTCGGTCAGTCTCACTATATTTCAGTCACTGATATATTGTCAGAAGCTCAGCAGTTGTCACTAAGTGGTCTGCAATATATTTTGTGTGTGTTTAGCTCGGTCAGTCTCACTATATTTCAGTCACTGATATATTGTCAGAAGCTCAGCAGTTGTCACTAAGTGGTCAATAACTTCTAAACTCACCGGGATCTTCAAGTCACTGAAGATCTCCACAATGGATATTGAGTACTTGGGAACTTATCATCCCTTCCTTAAGACCGTGCGCATCTTGCAGGAGACAGACGTCCGCGAGATAATTAAGTCTACTCAGCGACCACTATGCCAGTGTCGCATCGTTATTGACAAGGAGCTTCTGCTGGAGAACGCTCTACACCTGGGTGAAGGAATTTTTCTGGCTCTTCAGCTGCGCTCCGGAATACACACCGTCAGTGTTTACAGGTGTTATGATGGCAAGTATTTGTATTACGACTCCACCCCACGACCAGTCCACTACTTGTTCAGAGATTATATTAAGAAGCACGGAATCTCCTGGAGCAAAGTCATCGTAGTGAAAGCTGTCTTTCAGCGTGCCTTGTATAATACATGTGCCTACCACGTCCTTAGTTTTCTGGACCACGCCACGCGCTCCAAGCAGGAATCATGGCTATTGATCAAGTCCTACAAGGATGGGATGGGACCTTTCACTGACTGGGCTGCCATACAGCGAGTCAAGAAGTTATTATCCGAGTTTGATAATGATATAAATCTTAGTGTGGATTCCTCTGGCAGAGACACCATCCTGCCCCGGTACATCCCAGTCCGACCTCCACCACCTGGCAGAGACACCATCCTGCCCCGGTACATCCCAGTCCGACCTCCACCACCTGGCAGAGACACCATCCTGCCCCGGTACATCCCAGTCCGACCTCCACCACCGGTACCATTATGTGTACCCCGGTCTTCCTACACTGCCCCACCTCCTTCTTTCCCTGTCCCACCTCCTTCCTTCCCTGTCCCACCTCCTTCTTTTCCTGTCCCACCTCCTTCCCTCACTGCCCCACCTCAGTCCTTCTTTGTCCCACCTCCTTCCCTCACTGTCCCACCTCCTTCCTTCCCTGTCCCACCTCCTTCCCTCACTGCCCCACCTCCATCCTTTCTTGTCCCACCTCCTTCCCTCACTGTCCCACTTCCTTCCTTCCCTGTCCCACCTCCTTCCTTCCCTGTCCCACCTCCTTCTTTCTCTGTCCCACCTCCTTCCCTCACTGCCCCACCTCCATCCTTCCTTGCCCCAACTCCTTCCCTCACTGTCCCACCTCCTTCCTTCCCTGTCCCACCTCCTTCCCTCACTGCCCCACCTCCATCCTTTCTTGTTCCACCTCCTTCCCTCACTGTCCCACCTCCTTCCTTCCCTGTCCCACCTCCTCCTTTCCCTGTCCCACCTCCTTCCCTCACTGCCCCACCTCCATCCTTCCTTGTCCCACCTCCTTCCCTCACTGTCCCACCTCCTTCCTTCCCTGTCCCACCTCCTTCACTCACTGCCCCACCTCCTTCCCTCACTGTCCCACCTCCTTCCTTCCCTGTCCCACCTCCTTCCTTCCCTGTCCCACCTCCTTCTTTCCCTGTCCCACCTCCTTCCCTCACAGCCCCACCTCCATCCTTCCTTGTCCCACCTCCTTCCCTCACTGTCCCACCTCCTTCCTTCCCTGTCCCACCTCCTTCCCTCACTGCCCCACCTCCATCCTTCCTTGTCCCACCTCCTTCCCTCACTGTCCCACCACCTTCCTTCACTGTCACATCTTCCTTCCCTGTCCCACCTCCATCCTTCCTTGTCCCACCTCCTTCCCTCACTGTCCCATCTCTTTCCTTCCCTGTTCCACCTCCTTCCTTCCTTCTCTCACCTCCTTAGTAACAATACAAAAAAATAACCTGATGTCATCCCTGGGTGTCTACCTAATCAAATCATCAGACAAAATTAAATGAATTATTATTATAATAAAGAAGAAGCGCTAAACCACAAGGGCTATACAGCGCTGCAAGGCAGGAAGGAAGCGAGGGTATCAGGTGGTAAAAGGGAGATGGATGATTAGTAGGTTATAGAGAGCAGCGGGGCAGTGGATGGTGAAAGGGTAGAAGGCAGCAAGAGGTTGAGGTAGAAAGGGCTGAGGGGAGTGCGAAAGGTATCATCAGAGTTTGTGGAGTAAATCAGTCGTTGTCAAGAGGTCAATGAGAGAGTCAGGATTAAAGGAGGGTCCATCAGCAAGAAGGGAAGGTGAAGAGAGAGTAGTAGAGCGGAGACGACGTTGGAGGTAAATTCTGCGTGTTCGTTGATAGACAGGGCAGTCTAACAGAATGTGGCTAATCGATACTAGAACCTGACAATTCTCACAGAGAGGAACAGGGAGCCTCTCCATGACATACCCATGAGTAAGACAAGTGTGGCCAATGCGAAGACGGGAGAGAGTAGTCTCCCAACCTCGACACTGATCACAAGAAGACGGCCAGTTACCTATACTCGGTTTAATAGACTGAAGTTTGTTACCGAGCAGATTAGACCAACGTTGTTGCCAACGGGTGTGAAGGCGGGTAGCTATTACAGCAAAATAGTCCGTAAATGGAACAAAAAAATAAATGAAGATATAAATTTGCTGAACCAAAGAAATATTCGGATTTCTACATGAAAGAAACACTCGGGACGTATAATCATATCAATTACAAAGACTAATTTTTTTGTGTATAAAAAAAAAAAAAAAAAAAAAAAAAAAAGAAGGCAAGATTACCAATAAATTAGGATCTTGGAGGACACAGCAGTCACAAACCAACTCTAGCAAAAATTCCTTTTTTGTTGGAATGTGTTTGTGTGTGTGTGTGTGTGTGTGTGTTTGTGTTTGTGTGTGTGTGTGTGTGTGTGTTTGTGTGTGTGTTTGTGTTTGTGTGTGTGTGTGTGTGTTTGTGTGTGTGTGTTTGTGTGTGTGTGTGTGTGTGTGTGTTTGTGTTTGTGTGTGTGTGTGTGTGTGTGTGTGTGTGTGTGAAGGGAAGAGAGAGAGAGAGAGAGATAGAGGATTGCCTCTTAGTAAAGTTAACGTGCAAGTATAAACATGGAAGTTCTTAATACACAACAATATTTCATCTTGGAGAGGACGAATGACATGGAAAGTTTGGTTCGAGTTTCTGTTTCTCGTGCTGACGACTGCACAAGTAGTGATGTGGAGAAATTAGTTGTGTTGATTCAAGAACTTCTGTTATCACTGCATTTGCTTACGGGAATTAACGTCCTGGTGGTCTTCTTGTCTATGACAGGTGAAAATATTGTGTTACTGATGGTACTGAGATATTGTCCAGTTTGTTGGTAGTTTGCTTTCTGCTTTATGTGTAATGGGAAGGTTCCGTCTGCTATAATGTTGTCATTGGTGAAGGAAGATGTTGATGGCGGTCAAGTCATGCTTCAAGATAGTTCTTGCACTGTCATATCGAAGACGGTGGAAGAGAAAATGTTGTATCTTTTCTTGAACATTGTAGTGAATGCAGTTTTCATTATATAAACTGTACTTACAGTTGTGTTCTGCTAGTTTACTATGTCTCAGCCTTAGTCTGGATATTGTTACATCTATTACTCTAGTTTTATGCCTTGTGAGTGTCCACACTTCCCAACTTTTTCTTAATAGTCCAACAGTGTTGAAAAGCATGAAATCTTCCGAAACTGATAGCCAAATTGTGTTAGTTTCATATGTGCAGTAATAAACACTTATAATAATGTTGGTAGAATTACCGACAATATGTAAATTAAAAGAACACAAGTGCAACTAATGTGACATTTTATTGTGGCAACGTTTCGCTCTCCAGGAGCTTTGTCAAGCCGTTACAAACACTACATGGACACAGCACTTCCAGCACTTCAATAAAGGATCTAACCAGGACAAAATCAAAGCACCACGAACCAGTCAATGCAGGGGTTTACACTATACCCTGTGGAGGCCGCGACAAGATGTACGTGAAACAGCAAGAAACCTCGACACCCGCCTCAATGAATGTATTTACGCATGTAGGAACGATAACTTGAACAACGCCTGTGTACAACACCGAAATTCCACCAATCATCTCATGAAATTCAGGGACGCCCAATTAGTGATCAAAGAAACTAATTTCCGCAGACGCAAGTGCCTTGAATCAGCACTAATCGCTGTTTCGAATACAATTAAACAAAACAACGGCAGCTTCACCATCTCCGAAGTCTTAGCAAGAATCCTCCTGAAAATAGTAAACCCTGCCATCACATAGTCTCTCCTGTTATACTACACAAAGCACATTACAGAGAATGAACACTTAAACAGACCTTCTCTATCCAGTCTATATTTGTCTAACCTATTTTTATGTTACCCAAGTAATAGCTTTTATATCCTTTTTAACCATGTGCGAGTTAATTGCTCTACCATATTGTGTTACTTTTACTACTACAACTTATATTACTACTACTACTACTACCACTAGTATTGCACCTCACTCTGAGCCTATATATACCCTGTGTCCATGTACTGTTTCAAGACACAGTCGCTCCTCACCTCAAGAAGTGTTCCTTCGATCCCCGTCGGGGAGGGGAACCTATAATCATCGTACCAGCGCCTGACTTACTTCTTCATGATACTTGCAAACCGTGTAAGGATCAAACCCAACAGTGGAGTAATAAATGACTCTACTAAACTTGCCCTTGCTGCCGCTGTGAAGACTTGCCTACAGGTTAAATTTACAGCCATCCACTCGACGAAGGACTCATTCATCGTCGTCTGTACTGACGATTATGAAGCCTCAAAGCTGATCGCCGACACTTCTATGAAAACCCTCAGAGACCGACAGTTCACCATCTCCCCTTCACCTTTTTTGCTAGCGAAACGTTCCGTTTTCGTCAAACGGCTGGACAAACTCGTCACTTCTTTATCGACTGAGGATCTCAAGACCTCTATCGAGGAACAAAATACCTAGGCGTCGATTGAACATATCACCAAAATCCCCAACGCCTCTACAATGATCAAGCTAACCTTCTCCAACATCGAGATGGCTACTAGAGCACTGTCTGACGGCCTAGCTATCTCCTACTATCATGTCCATCCAAGTCACATAGAACCCGAACGTTTCGCCCACATTTCGCCATGCTGGACGTGCTACTCCTATCACCACTCAACGCCTGACTGTCCTCTGAAAGGGAAGAAGTACTGCACAAACTGCGGTAAAGACGGCCATGACTTCAAAGAATGTTCTACTACCACTACCTCTCCTACCTGCCTCAACTGCAAGGGTACTCACCACACCCTTGCAGCAAAATGCCCTCTACGCAAAGAAGTCCTGTCTAAGAAAATCATTGAAGAAACCAAGAACATCAACCCTAAATCGCCAACATACGCCGCCATTGCAAAAATTCAATCAGATACCACCGAACTCCTTCAAGCTACAAAACAATCATCTCCACCCAGTCAGTCCCTCTCTGCTCTTCCTGACGCTGCTCCATCCAAGGTGTTATACTGTATGATGTATGCACACCTCACTAATGCTGCAAACCCTGGCTCATTCAACACACCAATCAATGAACTGTTTCGCCTTAACATGTCAAACTTCAACTTTCCAGACTCGCCACCATCACAAGACCTCCTCAAGCTAATTCCAGACATTGTTGACTTCACCTCAACCCCTGGTCCTACTCGTATCTCTGACCAAGACTCTACTCCAGAACCAACACCACCGTCTACTGCCACCTTTCACCACCCACCACCAGGCAAGCAAACCACAACCGACCAACACTCCCTGCCTTCTCTCAACACAGTCACAGAAGACGAAATAGAACCACAACATTATGAACAACCCTCTGACGACGACGAAGTAGTAATCGAAGAAGTAACCGAAGAAGTAACCAAAGAAACCACAGGCTACCGTTACCTAAGCCAAGCCTTTAATGGGTCTCTAACCTTCTACACCACCCCCAACCTCCCAACCGAAATGAGCGCAGCTGATATGCTCCACTTAATGAAAGAGGGAGCTGTTAAGTACACCTGCACCAAACCTCACCAAATTCCTCGTGACGAATCTGAACTGTTCCAACCTCAGAATGCAACTATTCCACATGTCCAAGAGAGACTTCAAAAGACTCAAGAGTGGCTCCATCACCAGCGAAGTGTAGCCAAACACACAACACACTTCCGCAACACAATGTGAGCCTCCCGACACCTGACGTCCAAACCAGCTCTTCACCTCAGCCTGAAGCATATCAACCAGCGAGCACTGTCTGCAGTCTGCTCTCTCCTCTATGCCCTCAACATGCCCTCTCTACACTGCCTCGCAGTGCCACGCAGCTGGGTTTAGTCCTAGCTATTTCATCTACAACTCAAGACCTTCCTCTCACCGACTATTCTTCGTCTGTCCACACTTCCCCATTCACCCCCGGAGTCCCAACAGAAGAGCCTGCTATGTGTGTTCTCTATGTCTGTCCCACGATCGACTTAGCTGCTGGGTTAATTTCTACAACTAAGAACACTCCTCTCCAGCGCTATTCTTCGTCTGTCCCGTCTTCCCCGCTCATCCCATTTGGGATCTTACCTGAACTTTCGTTCGTTCGTTCGTATGTACTGTTTGTAACGGCTTGACAAAGCTCCTGGAGAGCGAAACGTTGCCACAATAAAAGTCACATTAGTTGCACTTGTGTCCTTTTACTTCACAATAAACTCTCAGGTAAGGCGAACGTTTTCCTGTAAGATGGGTGATTTTGATGGACTTGAACCTACATGTACTTTGACTCATCCTGGACTACTGAATTTTCCACATTTCGTCTCAGGACTAATGTGAGGAATAACACTTTTGCTACTGCCGCTGCTTCTACAACTTTACCACAACTGTCACCTTTTCTACTTCTGTTTTCTACGCTCTTTTTTGCACTGTTTCTACTGCAAATCTTCCGTGAACTGGTGCAGAGAAAATAACCGAAGTTGTGTTTAATGTTTGACCACTTGCTAGAATTCACTCAGTCCTGGGGATAAATGTAAAGAACTGAGCCAACTAGTGGTTATATTGATGTTCTACCCCAAAGAATCTTTGTCGTATTCTCTTCCTTCTATTTCCCTTTCATGGGCCCCCAAAATAACTTAATTTCAACAGTATATGCGGATCAAAGATGATAGACTGTTTCAGATCTCTGAATACTTGCTGACCTTATCATTTAATGTCGTAGCAAATGAAGGAATGTTGATCATAGAGGCTTAAAAAATATAAATGGGTTATCCTGGGTTACTAAGTCTCATTAAATAATCGAAATTTAATATTCTTCTACTCTCATTTGCTTCCCTTTATTCTTTAACTATTCTAGGAAGGATTTGACTTGAGAAGTTTCGGTGAAGGTTAAGGAGGGATGAAGGTAATCTTGTAAGTTGAAACTAACGAATAAGGTACAATAGAGGAGGCCTACTGATCTATGTAAATTAAAGGGTAATAAGGAAGGGAGACATTGTTTTAATCTTGTAAGATTATTGGGAAATAGTAAGGGAGGGAGTTGGATGGAAAATATGGATTCAAATGCAACGTTTACTTAAATACTTAAACCAGCATTCATAAGTCAGGATCAGACACAATCTCCTCGCTTGTTGTAGTTCACTAGTTACAATCTATTCTGTAGATGAATGGTTCAGAGAACCGACATGTTGATAAATTAGACACATGTGCAACTCTTGGGTATCTTTATTGAGGAAACGTTTCGCCACACAGTGGCTTCATCAGTCCATACAAAGGAGAATCTTGAAGAACCTCTCCTGCCTACGGTTTATAAGCTCCTTCTCCGCACGTATGCCGTATTCTATTCAAGATTGATGGACTGACCACATCGACTCAAGGTTGAGGGACTGATTACCTCATTCTCCTCCTGTTCTTCAAGATTCTCCTTTGTATGGACTGATGAAGCCACTGATGAAACGTTTCCTCAATAAAGATACCCAAGAGTTTTTTTTTTTTTTTTCGCCGGTATTCTCCCGGCCCGGGTCTTTTCCAAGTAGTGGTGACCCGGCCTTGGCTCCCTATCTGAGGAGTGTCTCGAGACTTAAGTCTCCCATGGGAGGAGATACAAGTACCTCCTCATCTGTGGGAGTTGCACATGTGTCTAATTTATCAACAATCTATTGTTGTACATATTCTGTTTCCATTTTTTTATGACTCAATAAACTGATCCTATTACTTTCTTGCTTACACTTCATGTAACATAAATTTAGACCAACCTTCCATACATGTTGCAGACAATTAAATTATAATACTTTTTTCTGTGTGGTAGTGTTGTTGATACTACCTTTGCTTCTTGGTGAGTTGGTGTACCAGACGAGAGCTTTCTTACCCTTCCCCACCTCGGACAAATAAAGCTTGTTTAAGATACTTATAACAATTATAAAGTTAGTCTTCCTGATTAAAGCCAATGTTTGTGCTGCAGTGTAGCAACTCTCACAAAATACTGCATTACAATTGATCCATATTGAAAAGGGTTCCTTGAGCTAAGTGGATCAAGATCTCTTCAGTATCACAACGAATATTAATTATATTTTCATATTCCATTATTTAATAACTCTAGATCCGATTTTCATTGTTTTTCCTCATTGTCACCAATAGTTTTTGACAAGATTTCTAAGTTGACGGACGGGTAGTGAGGGAGGCAAGTGGTCATGTAATTTAAAACAAAAGAATAAGGAAGAGTGAAGTAGGAATATTGATCTATGTAGACAGCTCCAGCAAATTAAATCAATGAAATTTCTTTTCCTTGTTGCCTCGTCTTGTTGCTTCTTTTACTGCCTCTAACATTAAGTTATTAATTATGCTGACACTGTTCCACCTCGCTGCTTCTTAAACATGTCAAAAATACACATCTTTGAACTACGGTTCCAGAAAAAGTCAAACACCGAATGACATTTATTTAAAAATTGAACAGGGACGTTATCACCCTAAAATAACTACAATATGATAATAAGAACAAGGAGAACAACAGTCCCTGTTAGTCCTCAGGTACAGTAAGTTGTACAAGAATGGTATACAATACCGACAAGATTGAAATTGAGACACATGTGCAACATTTGGGTATCTTTATTATCGACGTTTCGCCACTGGATGGTGAAGCGTCTACAATAAAGATACCCAGATGTTGCACATGTGTCTCAATTTCATCTTGTCGGTATTATATACCATTCTTGCACAACTTGTCAGACACTGCAACATCATGGAATCTTGATTCTGAGGACATGTACATAACCTTCACGACTACGACAACTACTACGACAACTAACCCATCTTTTTGGGTAGGACCTACTTCCACTGGGGAATCCCGCCTACCAGTGACTATGCCCTCGTGTAGCAGACGTCCCATTTCCACCTGACGTTACTATATAAGCGTCAGGCGCCTTGCTTCTGCTTCAGAATCTCCACGACTACGGTGCTCTTCGCACCTACTGCTAGGTTGAGGGACTGATTACCTCATCTTCTGTACATAGTTCTCCTGTCTTCAGGTTATGTCCTGGAATTTGTATTGATAAAGCCACTGGATGGCGAAAGGTCTACAATAAAGATACCCAGATGTTGCACATGTGCCTCAATTTCATCAGGTACAGTAAGAGAAGATTTAAAAATGGCGGCCACTTGCGAGTGTTGACTGTGCAGTGTTATCAACCTTCCCCCGCCCTGCCTGTCTACCAGTGTCACCAACCTTACCCCGCCCTGACTGGCAACCAGTGTTGCCAACCTTCCCCCGCCCGGCCTGGAAACCAGTGTTACCAACCTTCCCCCGCCCTACCTGGTAACCAGTGTTACCAACCTTCCCCCGCCCGGCCTGGAAACCAGTGTTACCAACCTTCCCCCGCCCTGACTGGCAACCAGTGTTACCAACCTTCCCCCGCCCGGCCTGGAAACCAGTGTTACCAACCTTCCCCCGCCCTACCTGGTAACCAGTGTTACCAACCTTCCCCTGCCCTGCCTGGCAACCAGTGTTACCAACCTTCCCCCGCCCTGCCTGGCAACCAGTGTTACTAACCTTCCCCCGCCCTGCCTGACAACCAGTGTTACCAACCTTCCCCCGCCCTGCCTGGCAACCAGTGTTACTAACCTTCCCCTGCCCTGCCTGACAACCAGTGTCACCAACCTTCCCCCGCCCTACCTGGTAACCAGTGTTACCAACCTTCCACTGCCCTGCCTGACAACCAGTGTTACCAGCCTTCCCCCGCCCTGCCTGGCAACGAGTGTTACCAACCTTCCCCCTCCCTGTCTGGCAACCAGTGTTACCAACCTTCCCCTGCCCTGTCTGGCAACCAGTGTTACCAACCTTCCCCCGCCCTGTCTGGCAACCAGTGTTACCAACCTTCCCCCTCCCTGCCTGACAACCAGTGTTACCAACCTTCCCCTGCTCTGACAACCAGTGTTACCAACCTTTCCCTGCTCTGCCTGGCAACCAGTGTTACCATCCTTCCCCCGCCCTGCCTGGCAACCAGTGTTACCAACCTTCCCCTGCCCTTCCTGGTAACCAGTGTTACCAACCTTCCCCCGCCCTACCTGGTAACCAGTGTTACCAACCTTCCTCCGCCCTGTCTGGCAACCAGTGTTACTAACCTTTCCCCACCATGCCTAGCAACCAGTGTTACCAACCTTCCCCCGCCCTGTCTGGCAACCAGTGTTACCAACCTTCCCCCGCCCTGCCTGGCTACGTGGTCTTTTTTAAAAATTGGGACTACATTTGCTGTCTTCCATACCTCAGGTAGTCTCCCTGTTTCTATAGATGTGTTGAAGATTGTTATTAGTGGTACACAACGCTTCTGCTCCCTCTCTCAGGACCCCATGGAGAGATGTTATCCGGCACCATCGCCTTTGAGTGTGTGTGTGTGTGTGTGTGTGTACTCATCTATTTGTGATCGTTGCTAGGTCCTCTCTCTCCCTGCTCCATGAGCTTTATCAAACCTCGTCATAAAACACGTTAAGATTCGTGCATAGTCACTTTCTAGGCTATTCCACTTCCTGATAGGTCATCGAAATCTTCAACTTCCAATTATGACCCCTTGTTTCTGTGTCCCATCTCTGGAACATACTGTCTTTGTCCACCTTGTCAATTACTCGCAGTATTTTATATGTCGTTATCATGTCTCCCCTAACCCTCCTGTCATTTAGTGTCGTCAGGCCGATTTCCCTTAACCTTTCTTCGTAGGACAATCCCCTTAGCTCTGGGACTAGTCTTGTTGCAAGCATTTGCACTTTCTCTAAGTTCTTGACGTGCTTGACCAGGTGTGGGTTCCAAACTGGCGCTGCATACTTCAGTATGGGCCTGACGTACATGACGTACATGTGTGTTAGTTACCATTTTGTCCTAGGCACATGTTTAGACACTAGGCCTGTTGTATATGTGTGAGTGTGTGTGTGTGTGTGTGTGTGTGTGTGTGTGTGTGTGTGTGTGTGTGTGTGTGTGTGTGTGTGTGTATGTGTGTGTGTGCGCGCGCGCACTAGCGTGCGGAGGTTGATGCACAGCTGGTGCGTCACTGATGGTTGGCGTCCATCAGCTGGGTGAAGGTGGGTAAAGGTGGATGGAGGCGGGTGAAAGTGGGTAAAGGTGGGTAGAGGTGGGTGAAAGTGGGTGAAAGTGGGTAAAGGTGGGTGGAGGTGGGTGGAGGCTCGGACCTTACCAGTCTTGACTGAAGCCTCAACAAAGGTCAAATTATCATAAAATATGTGTATTACCAGCAAACAAAACGCGTCATTAACGTTTACTTCAAAAACAAAAGGAAAATGTGGTTTCTGACAAGCTAAACTTGTGTATATATAATTAAACATTTTGTGGGGGCAGACAGGTGCGCAGGTTTTATGATTATTAGAGAATAAAACTAGATTAAACATCACGCAACATTCCTCTGACTGGATAACATAAACATTACCAATTATACTTAATAATATAGTAAATTATGTTAGCTGTTGCTTAGCTGTGTTAATGTGTTCCAGTGTTTGATTAAGACTTATTAAACGTTGTTTAAGACGGTGCTTAAAGCTATGTTTGATTAAGACGGTGCTTAAAACTGTGTTTGATGAAGACGGTGCTTAATTAAAACTGTGTTTGATGAAGACGGTGCTTAAAACTATGTTTGATGAAGACGGTGCTTAAAACTATGTTTGATGAAGACGGTGCTTAAAACTGTGTTTGATGAAGACGGTGCTTAAAACTATGTTTGATGAAGACGGTGCTTAAAACTATGTTTGATGAAGACGGTGCTTAAAACTATGTTTGATGAAGACGGTGCTTAAAACTGTGTTTGATGAAGACGGTGCTTAAAACTGTGTTTGATGAAGACGGTGCTTAAAACTATGTTTGATGAAGACGGTGCTTAAAACTGTGTTTGATTAAGACGGTGCTTAAAACTGTGTTTGATTAAGACGGTGCTTAAAACTGTGTTTGATGAAGACGGTGCTTAAAACTGTGTTTGATGAAGACGGTGCTTTAAACTATGTTTGATGAAGACGGTGCTTAAAACTGTGTTTGATGAAGACGGTGCTTAAAACTGTGTTTGATGAAGACGGTGCTTAAAACTATGTTTGATGAAGATGGTGCTTAAAACTATATTTGATTAAGACTTATTAAACGTTGTTTAAGACGGTGCTTAAAACTGTGTTTGATGAGGACGGTGCTTAAAACTATGTTTGATGAAGATGGTGCTTAAAACTGTGTTTGATGAAGACTTATTAAACGTTGTTTAAGACGGTGCTTAAAACTGTGTTTGATTAAGACTTATTAAACGGTGTTTAAGACGGTGCTTAAAACTGTGTTTGATTAAGACTTATTAAACGGTGTTTAAGACGGTGCTTAAAACTGTGTTTGATTAAGACTTATTAAACGTTGTTTAAGACGGTGCATAAAACTGTGTTTGATTAAGACTTATTAAACGTTGTTTAAGACGGTGCTTAAAACTGTGTTTGATTAAGACTTATTAAACGTTGTTTAAGACGGTGCTTAAAACTGTGTTTGATTAAGACTTATTAAACGTTGTTTAAGACGGTGCTTAAAACTGTGTTTGATTAAGACTTATTAAACGGTGTTTAAGACGGTGCTTAAAACTGTGTTTGATTAAGACGGTGCTTAAAACTGTGTTTGATGAGGACGGTGCTTAAAACTATGTTTGATGAAGATGGTGCTTAAAACTGTGTTTGATGAAGACTTATTAAACGTTGTTTAAGACGGTGCTTAAAACTGTGTTTGATTAAGACTTATTAAACGGTGTTTAAGACGGTGCTTAAAACTGTGTTTGATTAAGACTTATTAAACGGTGTTTAAGACGGTGCTTAAAACTGTGTTAGATTAAGACTTATTAAACGTTGTTTAAGGCGGTGCTTAAAACTGTGTTTGATTAAGACTTATTAAACGTTGTTTAAGACGGTGCTTAAAACTGTGTTTGATTAAGACTTATTAAACGTTGTTTAAGACGGTGCTTAAAACTGTGTTTGATGAAGACGGTGCTTAAAACTATGTTTGATGAAGACGGTGCTTAAAACTATGTTTGATGAAGACGGTGCTTAAAACTGTGTTTGATGAAGACGGTGCTTAAAACTATGTTTGATGAAGACGGTGCTTAAAACTATGTTTGATGAAGACGGTGCTTAAAACTATGTTTGATTAAGACGGTGCTTAAAACTATGTTTGATGAAGATGGTGCTTAAAACTGTGTTTGATGAAGACGGTGCTTAAAACTGTGTTTGATGAAGACGGTGCTTAAAACTATGTTTGATGAAGATGGTGCTTAAAACTGTTTGATGAAGACGGTGCTTAAAACTATGTTTGATTAAGACGGTGCTTAAAACTGTGTTTGATGAAGACGGTGCTTAAAACTGTGTTTGATGAAGACGGTGCTTAAAACTATGTTTGATGAAGACGGTGCTTAAAACTATGTTTGATTAAGACGGTGCTTAAAACTATGTTTGATGAAGATGGTGCTTAAAACTATGTTTGATGAAGACGGTGCTTAAAACTATGTTAGATTAAGACGGTGCTTAAAACTATGTTAGATTAAGACGGTGCTTAAAACTATGTTTGATTAAGACGGTGTTTAAAACTATGTTTGATGAAGACGGTGCTTAAAACTATGTTAGATTAAGACGGTGCTTAAAACTATGTTTGATTAAGACGGTGCTTAAAACTATGTTAGATTAAGACGGTGCTTAAAACTATGTTTGATTAAGACGGTGCTTAAAACTATGTTTGATGAAGACGGTGCTTAAAACTGTGTTTGATGAAGACGGTGCTTAAAACTGTGTTTGATGAAGATGGTGCTTAAAACTGTGTTTGATGAAGACGGTGCTTAAAACTGTGTTTGATGAAGATGGTGCTTAAAACTGTGTTTGATGAAGATGGTGCTTAAAACTGTGTTTGATGAAGATGGTGCTTAAAACTGTGTTTGATGAAGATGGTGCTTAAAACTGTGTTTGATGAAGACGGTGCTTAAAACTGTGTTTGATGAAGATGGTGCTTAAAACTGTGTTTGATGAAGACGGTGCTTAAAACTGTGTTTGATGAAGACGGTGCTTAAAACTGTGTTTGATGAAGATGGTGCTTAAAACTGTGTTTGATGAAGATGGTGCTTAAAACTGTGTTTGATGAAGATGGTGCTTAAAACTGTGTTTGATTAAGATGGTGCTTAAAACTGTGTTTGATGAAGACGGTGCTTAAAACTGTGTTTAATGAAGACGGTGCTTAAAACTGTGTTTAATGAAGACGGTGCTTAAAACTGTGTTTAATGAAGACGGTGCTTAAAACTGTGTTTGATGAAGATGGTGCTTAAAACTGTTTGATGAAGATGGTGCTTAAAACGATGCCTTATTATGACGGTATTTGATTAATAGGGTGTTTTAAGATGGTTTTTTTAATAACGATGGTGTTTCACGAAGATAGTGTGTGATAAAGATAGTGTTTGGCAAGTTGAAGATAATGGCGTCACCAGTCCACCAGACACCATCACAACAACTCTCCAAACGTGAAGTTTGTTACTTTAAAAAAAAGTCAAACAGTTTAGAGAGGAATTGTGTGTGTGTGTGTGTGTGTGTGTGTGTGTGTGTGTGTGTGTGTTTGTGTGTGTTTGTGTGTGTGTTTGTGTGTGTGTGTGTGTGTGTGTGTGTGTGTGTGTGTGTGTGTGTGTGTGTGTGTGTGCAATCTGCTTATTTCTGGTTATTAAAATAATCAGATTGAATATT
Source organism: Cherax quadricarinatus (assembly GCF_038502225.1). Classification (NCBI taxonomy): domain Eukaryota; kingdom Metazoa; phylum Arthropoda; class Malacostraca; order Decapoda; family Parastacidae; genus Cherax; species Cherax quadricarinatus. The sequence goes on from NC_091335.1 coordinate 28,203,489, forward strand.
TTATGCCATTCACATATGTTTTGTGTTGCCAAAATAATAAATACCTGTTTATTAAGACATCAGAGACTTCCAAACATTTTGAGAGTATTACATATTAGATCTAGACATTTAATAAAGTAATTGTTAATTATAGTTTAAACAATTACTTTATCACTGTTTCAGGAATGTAACCTACACATCAGCACCGGTTCCAGTTACCATTATAATCTATCACGTTCTGAAGTTGTTCCGGGAAGAATGGACACTTCTGGTAGTAGATAACCAGTGGTGTCCTACAGAATACTTGCCACGCGTCTCATGTGGAGTTTGAGTCGCTGTGACGTCCTCTCCTGAGCGGTCTCCCACATATTCACAACATTGGCCCATATATTTTCTATTGGACTCAAATCACAGTAATTACTTGGACAGTCATGAAGATCGCTCTGGTGTTGCTCCTGAAGCTTCTGGTTCATCACTCTGGCCTTGTGTATAGGACAATTATCTTTCGTAAGTATTATTTCTCAGTAAATGAGAATGCATATGCAAGGATTTCAATGTATAATAATATTTTTATTTCTACAAGTACATGTACAAGGTATACAAGTCTAGCTGACATCAATGACGTACTACTATATAGAAAGTCGCTTGTTATGCAGAGCATTTCCCACAAATTAGGTCAGTTTTGACCCAGGATGCGACCCACACCAGTCGACTAACTCCCAGGTACCCATTTTACTGATGGGGAACATAGACAACCGGTGTAAAGAAACACGCCCAATGCTTCTACCCCTCACCAGAAATCGAACCCGGGCCCTCGCCGTGTGAAGCAAGAACTTTAGCCACCAGGCTTCTAAACTACCCTCTCAATTGGTCACCTCCATAACTCCTTGAAGGAAAATCCAGCCCCTCTATACAATGTCAAGTATGATTACATCTTTTTTAAATAATTAAGAGACCAGACCTGCACAGCATATTCAACACTGGGTCTCACCAGTGCACTGTAAAGTATTTATATATTTTAGGAGTTCTGCACTCAGAGTATCTGACTTTGAGGTCTAACCATCATGACTCACGAAATCGTAATGACACGATTGCAAACAAACCATACCACGGGTATGATATGCAGTCGTGTCATTACGGTTTCGTGAGTCATGTTGACGGCTTTGAGGGGACTTGATCTAGAGTTCGTCACGGCCACGCTAGCTGGAGATTCGTCTGTAAAAACTTGCATTTGTGGTCACAGTGGTGCTTATGTTAACCTTCCTATGGTGTAGAAATATACCTAGTTGGATGAATCTTATTGTGGCTAGCTGGTCCAGTGGCTAAAGCGACGGTCTGGAGTTTTATGACTCTGATCGCGGGTTCTAACCCCACCCGTGGTATGGTTTCTAAGCATCATGTACGCCTTGTTGCTTACAACAGGACATTGCTTAATATATTTCAGATCAATGGTTATTACTGATACTAATTCTCCATTCTTCTGACCACTGTTACCTATGAAGGGATCAATGGATGCCTTGACAGTTGGTCACGCAATACCCATATCTCGGTAATCTTTTATCTAAAAACTTTGCAGTTTTAAATTTAAACTCTTCTTCTGCATTATTTATTTATTAAAAACAAGACGGGGCCAAGAACTGACCCGTGAGGTACCCACTTATCACATTTTTCCTCTCATACCCTTCTTCACTTAAAATTACTTGCTGTCTCCTGTCAGTGAGTCACTCATTTATTTATTTATTTATTTATTTATTTATCTGAACATGATATAATGAAGTACAAAAGAATACAGCTAAGAGAAAATTTCCTCTCTGTCAAGTTTATTAAGTAATCAGTGCTGTGGTACACAGTCAAATGACTTCTTGAAGTCAAAATAAACTGTAAATGTGAACTTGGTTGTCCACATATTTTACAAATGCAGCAGAAAACTTCAGCATGTTAAGAAGAATCTTTTAATGCGGAAGTTATTATCCGCTATACAAAATATAGCGGGTATTATCTTGGTCGTAAGATGCATCGGCCATTAAATACTGAAGCCGTTCAGAAGAGGAAGATTAATATCTATTTAACGTGGTATAACAGGAATAAAAATTCCGCATTATTTTACATATAAAATGGTCAAGTCTCCTGATGCACGCTTCAACTTAGGGGACAACTCCTCTGAACACCTAAAGCTATTTTGCTTAAGCTTTTAAAAGTTATCGAAGCCACCCAGGATGCTGGGTGTTCAAAAACTTTGACCATAAGTCATCCGCACATGACAGTTGTTCCAAGAATTTGGTCCTAGTTACCATAGACAAGAGTTAAAAATGTAACTATGCATGCTCTCTGTCAATCCCTAGGTACCTTACCCTCTTCCGTACATTTAAGTAAGAGCACTAACCACTCAAAAAATATATTCCCAGCTGTTTTTAACGTTTGTCTTTATCCCATCAATCCCAGCTGCTTTACCCCTCTTTCATTCTACTCACTACTTCATGCACTTCCTCCACACTCACAACTGGATCTTCCTCACTCCTACATATTATACTTCCTTGCCCAATACGCGAAATCACAGCTTCCCTATCTTCATCAATATTTAACAATTCCTCAAAATATTCCCTCCATTTTCCCAATACCTCTAACTGTCCATCTAATAACTCTCCTCTCCTATTTTCAACTCTCAAATTCATTCGTTCCCTAGGCTTTCTCAACTTATTAATCTCGCTCCAAAATTTTTCTTAGCCTCAACAAAATTTATTGATAACATCTCAACCACTCTCTCATTTGCTCTCCTTTTACATTCCTTCATCACTCTCCTAACCTCTCTTTTTCTCTCCATATACTCCTCCCTCTTTGTATCACACTACTTTGCAAAAACCTCTCATATGCTAATTTTTTCTCACTTACTACTCTATTTACCTCATCATTTCACCAATCACTTTTCTTCCCTCCCACACCCACTTTCCTGTAACCACAAACTTTCTTAAATCTACCCCATACATCTTCAAGCTCATTGTCTATACTCTCACTAGCCCATCTTCTTCCAATAGTTATTTATATATTACCCTTACTGCCTGCTCCTCTAGTTTATAAACCTTCACCTATCTTTTACTTGCTGATTCCATTCTCTTTGTATCGCATCTAGTTTTTACTCTCACTGTAGCTACAACTAAAAAGTGATCTGATATATCTGTGGCCCCTCTATTAATATGCACATCCTGACTTCTACCCATCAGTCTTTTATATACCCATACATAGTCCAAGAAACTCCTCTAATTACGCCCGATATCTTATCTTGTATCCGTATTATTCTTTGTTTATTAAAGTATGTATTACCTATAAACAAACCCCTTTCTATACATAGTTCAATCAACGGCCCCCACTATCAATTACACCTGTCACCCCAAACATACCTTTCACACCCTCTCAACCCTCTCTATGTACATACACACATAAATACATGATATAATTCGTATTATTCTGTTCTGAACATTAATGTCCTCATATAAAACTAGCGATAAAAACTAATTACATTGGCAAATTACTCTTAATGGTCGATAGCTTAATGTTAGTTATATTGTTCTGAGAACTTACAGTACCAGCAGACACTAGCGTTAATTAAATCAATAAATGAAGCAAGTATTTATCACACTGCATGTTTTGTTGCATCTCAGACTGTGTCTGACTCTGAGACGAGTTGGTTCTTTCTTCTCCCACTGAGGTGTTTTACACAGTTGTAATACGTGGGGAACATTGGGAATACATAACAGTTAATTGCTTGAGATTGTGTTATACACACACAATATACAAGATTATCTGCTATACGCCTAGGAAATATGTCACATCAAACAGAAAACGTCCCTGCGTCCTGGCCATGGCATATTCTCGTAATTGCTTGTCAGTTTCTTGGCATATTTCCATACACATTGTCTGAGTCACAAACTCGTTGTTCCTACAAATTCAACCTGAAGATCTGCCTCTGGGGCGTCTTCGTTCAAACTACCATCATCTTACGGTGTAGTTTACAAGTAAAACTGCTTCTATTCAGACGAGTTACTTCTGACATCGGAATGGAAATTTACATTGCTGCTACTTTTTTATATTTTATATCCATTAGTGCTTTCTTGTTATTTCTCTGGGCAGACAGCAGGAAATTAGTAAAAATTTTGCAAGATATTTCTACGATTCTGAGAAGTTGTGAGCGAAGTGAAAGAAAACCTGTGATCCCGATACTTCACTTTATAATATTTGCGCCCGTGTACTTAGAGCACAATATGAGAGTCTTCGGGATGAACACAAATTCTGAGGTTGCTTACATCTCATTCTGTGCTGTAATATTTACTTTGAGCTGGACTGTTCCACTAGAAATTTACATGTTGACATCAAAGCTGATTGCAAAGTATTTACGTTTTAATGTAGAGAAAACTTTGAAACGTTGCATTCTTCGGTACCATCCAACGTCAGCAAATCCATTAATGCACTCAAGTCATGTTTCTATTACTGTTGACAACAAAATACATTATTATTATTATTATAATCAAGGGGGAAGCGCTAAACCCGGAGGATTATACAGCGCCTGGGGGGGGGGGATATGTGGAAGGCATTCAGGCTTAATTCGGGGAACTGGAGCACAGATCCAATTCCCTAAATCAAGAGCCCCTCACCAACATCAAGGAACCTTCCTTGAGGGGACAACAAAATACAAATCTACACAGCCTTAAATAACTTGGAACTCAAGATTCGTAAGGTCAGTCAATAATATTATATATATTTTGTGCCTAATAAACTGAACTTGTCGAATTCCCTTAAAAATCAGAGTTTTCCAAAAAAATTCTTTTATAGAATGATAGATAATTTTTTTTAATGGAAATGATATAAAGATGATAAATGGTTTAGAAAAACGACAAGTTGAAGAATTGAGACACGTATGCAACATATGGGAATCTTTATTGAAGAAACGTTTTTTCAATAAAGAAACGTTTTTTCAATAAAGAAACGTTTTTTCAATAAAGATTCCCATATGTTGCATAAGAGCCTCAATTTTTCAATGATATAAAGATTTTTTGGGGACCATATTTAACTTAGAAACCTCACCTAACTTAGTCATTTTTTTACTAAATTCTGCTAAGTATAGCTAAGGTCAGCTTTAATTTATTTAATATTACTTTAAGTCAAGGATATATAATTTTTTCGTTATGTTCAGATTGATTTCCACTGATTTAAGACAAAAGCAAATTCTCATTCTGTTAATTCGGCAAAGAACATCCTTGCCGGTAGAGAGAAAATATGTTCATGTGAACATTAGTCTGATAACGGAAAAAAATATGTTCATGTGAACATTAGTCTGATCATAGCGGAAAAAAATACATATCACTGACTTCATCTGATATTAAATAAATTTGAAGTGATCGATGATATATTTTAGGAGAATTAGGCTAAAATAAATTACGTTACATCGGGTAAAATTGGAGGAAGCTTCTCAGTAATGGTTCGTTCAAAACCAGTTTTTCTTTATTCCATTTTCAATGAAAAAATTATCTATCAATCCCCAAATAATCAAGATATATATATATATATATATATATATATATATATATATATATATATATATATATATATATATATATATATATATATATATATATATATATGTCGTGCCGAATAGGCAGAACTTGCGATCTTGGCTTAAATAGCAACGCTCATCTTGCCATATAGGACAAGCGAAAATTTGTGTATGCAATAATTTCGCCAAAATCATTCTGAACCTAACGAAAAAAATATATTTCGCTGTGTTTGTTTAGTATTAAATTATTGTAAACAAATCTAGAATATATATAGTTGGGTTAGGCTAAAATAAATTGTTCTTGTTATAATAAGGTTAGGCAAGTTTTCTAAGAATCTTTTGGTGCAAAATTAAAATTTTTTACATTAGCATTAATGAAATCCAAATATTCTTCCTTGAATCCTTTTTATCCACTTCTCCGAGGCTATGGGTCCCACAATTTACACCAGAGGTGGACCCCATCATATATATATATATATATATATATATATATATATATATATATATATATATATATATATATATATATATATATATATATATATATATTCTTTCTTTTTTTTTCAAATTTTACGTATTCATTAGGTTGATATATTTAATATTTACATTTTACTAATTAGTACAGTACTACAGACACACACACAAAATAAGTAGACATTTTAATTAGTTTGGGAGCCTACATAAGATCATCTTAATTTCCTTAGCTTCAGAGATTAAAACACGTTGCTCAAATATTACGAAAAAATAATTTGACTCACATCGATTATATCAACAGGTCGAGGTCCTGCGAGACGAAATTACTGTCTATTTTTCCCACGGGTTTAGCGTGTTGCTTCTGGCGTCTCTGGTCCTGGCTACTGTTACTTCCTATGCTATGCTCCGGGGACTCCTGCTGCAGGGAGGAACAATGGTGTTGTTCACCTTCAGTTATTTTCTTCTCTGGCAGATTAATCGTGTCGGACAGAACTTTGTCAATGAGGTGAGTTATTCAATGATTTTATAATTTGCTGAGACACGTCATTTAATTACATCATTTGTACAGGTGTGGTTCAGCTTAACCTTAATAATAATAATACAATATCGTTACTACTATTACTATTACTACTACTAATAATAATAATATTAATAACAATAGTACTACCATCATTAATGCCAATAAACATATTATGAATAATATCATTAATAACAATAATAATAATAATCTTTATTTCTAAAAAAATATAATAAATACATGAATATTTAAAGACTTTAGCATACTTTACAGAAAGCCCCTGATTATGTTCATTTAATTTTTAAAAGAATGGATCAGAAAGCCAGTGGAAAGCCTCGAACTGATGATCAAAAAGTCTAGTGGCGGGTCATCGAATGACCCACTGCGTCAGGGAACACTTGTCCTGTTTCCTGAAGAATCTTTACCTAACCTATGCAGAAGGTCGTCGAAAGATTCAGACCCATGTCAGGACGTTGTCCTGGCCAATATTACAAGTATTCGGAGCTTTTATAAGAGACATTTGTACGATTAAATTGGTTAAAATAAATGCTAAAGTTTATCTCTGAAATTAAATCTATGAATTTGGTTTATGATCAAGAAAAGTTTTTTGGATTTTTTAAGTCAGTTTATTATAACGTTTGTAGTGGTTTTGACTTAAGGGGACAAAGTGCTGATATGTGTTGGATGCGAGTCTTGAATTTCTGTCAAAGTGTATACATAAGAATTTTCTCCTCGTCTTGCCTTACTATGAAACATTATTATTACAATCAAGGGGGAAGCGCTAAACCCGGAGGATTATACAGCGCCTGGGGGGGGGGATGTGGAAGGCATTCAGGCTTAATTTGGGGAACTGGAGCACAGATCCAATTCCCTAAATCAAGAGTCCCTCACCAACATCAAGGAACCTTCCTTGAGGGATTACTATGAAAGAATTATTTATTTTTACTTTAAACCGAGAATTTTCAGCCATATTCCTTAATATGTAGAAGATCTTGTCAAACTGAGAGTAAGTTTGTTGGTGGCCATCAAGATAGAAATCATGACGAGCTCATTGTTGACTGTACTATTGAGGTGAACTGGATCACGATTAGATATAACTAATGTTGAGACATTTGAAAACAGGACTGGATAAGTTGCCGGGAGGTATTTGGTAGGTCTTTTAGATAGAGGAGATATGATACTGATATGATATTGATATGATATGATATAATATTGGAAGTGCCAATCACATGCTGCCGTCTATCAGGTAGGTAGGACTTCTTGAAAGTAAGAGCATGATCTCTGATTTCATAATGTCCTAGTTTCAGCAGAAATATATTGTCATCTGTGGCCTCAAAAGCTTTTCTTTGATCAATAAAGAGGCCCGTTAGATTTTCAGTATTTTCTAGAGCTGAATGAACAATCTAACGTCTTCAGAACTGCGTCTTTATTTTTTCCTATCCTGAAGCCTAACTGGCAGAGATTAAGAATATTAGATGTAATGATAAATGCATAGATTCGTATATATATATTATATTTTCAAAGATTGTTGATAAAGGCAAGTTAGAGATTGGTCTGTATTTGCTAAGATCAGCTGAGTCTCCACCTTTATAGATTATGGTAATTCGCGCAAGTTTAAGCATATGAGGGAAGATCTGGGTTTCAAGAGATTTATTAAAGAAAGTTGCAGTGATAGGTGATAACACGTGGACAGTTCTCTTATATATAAATAATGGAATATTCGCTGTATTACTAGTCTTGTTTTTTAAGTTATTTGTATTAATTTTTATTAAGACATCGGCCGTTTCCCACAAAAGTAGGGTGGCCCGAAAGAGAAAAACTTTCACCATCATTCACTCCATCACAGTCTTGCCAGAGGCACGCTTACTTAATGTGTTAATGTTGCAGTTATAATACTGCAACATTAACACATTAACACCCCTCCTTCAGAGTGAAGAGGTTGAACTTCCCATCTCCGGCACTCAAGTCCGGCCTGCCTGTTTCCCTGAATCCCTTCATAAATATTACCCTGCTCACACTCCAACAGCACATGAAGTCCTAAAAACCATTTATCTCCATTTGCTCCTAATACGCTCACGCATGCTTGCTGGAAGTCCAAGCCCCTCGCACGCAAGACCTCCTTTACTCCCTCCCTCCAACCTTTCATAGGCCGACCTCTACCCCGCCTTCCCTCCGATACAGATATATACACTCTCGAAGTCATTCTATTTTATTCCATCCTTTCTGCATGTCCGAACTACCCCAGCAACACATTCTCAGCCCTCTGGCTAATAGTTTTGGTAATCCTGCACTTCCTCCTAATTTTCAAACTATGAATTCTCTGCATTATATTCACACCATCTCCACTGCCTCCAGACTCCTCAGTGCACCACTCGCCTTTTTCCCTCGTCAATTCTTTGATTCACCTCATCTTTCACAGACTCATCTTCTGACACGTCCACTCCTAAATATCTGAATACATTCACCTCCTCCAAACGCTCTCCCTCCAATCTGATATCCAATCTTCCGTCACTCATTCTTTTTTATCCTCATCACCTTACTCTTTCCTATATTCACTTTTAATTTCCTTCTTTTACATACCCTTCCAAACTCATCCACCAACCTCTGCAACCTCTTCAGAATCTCCCAAAAGCACAGCGTCATCAGTAAAGAGCAACAATGACAACTCCCATTTTGTGTTATATTTTTAATCTTTTAATCCCACACCTCTTGCCAACCCCCTCGCATTCACTTCTCTTACAACCCCATCTATAAATATATTGAACAACCATGGTGACATCACACATCCCTGTCGAAGATCTACTTTTAATAGGAAATGATCTCCCTCTCTCCTACATACTCTAACCTGAGCCTCTTTATTTGCCGGTCTCCCTCTATGACATACAGAGGGAGGCCGGCAAATGTTACTAAGGTTATCACCAACCTGAGTGGTGGAGTTTGAAATTGTGATTGCATTGTTAGTCCGTGTGGTTGAGAAGACATCGATTAAATTTATTAACTTTATCAGCAGTTTGGTCAGTGCAATACTTTTGTGTGAGCCCAGAATATGTGAGAGTGTATTCCAGGTTTCTTTTATATCGCCCTTTACTTCTTAGAACCTGTTTGCATAAAACAGTCGTTTAGATTTTTTAAGTTTCTTGGAAATTAAGCCATTACACTGCTTTTATAGATATGTTTCTTGTCAGTAGATCTGAGAATAGTGTTTTTTACCCAAGGGCTGTTTAGTGTTTTGGTTCTGACCACGTTTTGTTTTAAGGACAAATATTTATGAAGGAAAGCTTGGAAACGTAAAAGATTATCGTTATTGTTGCTGAACTGTCTATGCCAATCAGTGGTACGTATTTACACGAAATAATTATTCACTGATACCTCATCAAAGAGGCTGCATCAAACACGGCAACCATCCATAAGAGGTTTGGATGTTGTTTACAGGGAAGGTTGGGTAATGATCAGAGGTTTCGTCAATGATTATGCCAACATTTAGAGATATTATGTTGACCATATGTGGTCAAGGAAAGATGTAGATGTCTAAGCAATTCGTATGTTTGGTGAATAACGGCAGAAGAAGGCAATTATCCATATCGTTAAGGAGGCAAACTATTGAAGGCCCATCTACTTCTAAGAGATTAATGTTAAAATCACTAACAATTATTAAATGATGCTTGCTTAGCTATTTATTCATTAGTTCTTAGAGGTTACCCCCAGAGGTGACGATGTTGGTGTGGGTTTTTTTGTAGGCAGCACCTTTGCTTGTTGGGGCACGTTTTTAGTTGTAAATGTATTCACCATTTTTATTTCAGGTACATGATGAATTTATGCGTTGCATCTCATTGGAGGTTAAGAGAGTGGGGAGTGAGATTAATAAGTTGAGAAAGCCTAGGGAACGAATGGATTTAATAGTTAAAATAGGAGAGGATAGTTATTAAATGGAGAGTTAGAGGTATCGGGGAGATGGAGGGAATATTTTGAGGAATTGTTAAATGCTGATGAAGATTAGGAAGCTGTGATTTCGTGTACAGGGCAAGGAGGAATAACATCTTGTAGGAGTAGGTTGGTAGACAGCAACCACCCAGGGAGGTACTACCGTCCTGCCAAGCGAGTGTAAAACGAAAGCCTGTAATTGTTTTACATGATGGTAGGATTACTTGTGTCTTTTGTCTGTCTCATATATATGCAAGATTACAGGTATGTCTTGCTACTTCTACTTACTCTTAGGTCACACTACACATACATGTACATGTTTATTTATATACACTCATCTGAGTTTTCTTTGATTTTATCTTAATAGTTCTTGGTCTTATTACTTTTCCTTTTATATCCATGTGGAAGTGGAATAAGAATCTTTCCTCCGTAAGCCATGCGTGTTGTAAAAGTCAACTAAAATGCCGGGAACAATGGGCTAGTAACCCCTTTTCCTGTAATAGTTACTAAAAAGAATAAGAAGAAGAAAAGTGTCAGAGTAGGATGTTTGAATGTGCGTGGATGTTGTGCGAATAATAAGAAAGAGATGATTGTGGATGTTATGAATGAGAAGAAGCTGGATGTCCTGGCTTTAAGTGAAACAAAGATGAAGGGGGTGGGAGAGTTTCAGTGGAGAGGAATAAATGGGATTAGGTCAGGGGTTTCATATAGAGTTAGAGCTAAAGAAGGAGTAGCAATAATGATGAAGGATAAGCTATGGAAGGAAAAGAGGGACTATAAATGTATTAATTCAAGAATTATGTGGAGTAAAATAAAGGTTGGATGTGAAAAGTGGGTTATAGTAAGCGTATATGGACCTGGAGAAGAGAGAAGTGTAGAGGAGAGAGAGAGAGTGTGGGAAATGTTGAGTGAGTGCGTGGGGAGTTTGAACCAAGTGTGAGAGTAACGGTGGTTGGGGATTTCAATGCTAAAGTGGGTAAAAATGTTGTGGAGGGAGTAGTAGGTAAATTTGGGGTGCCAGGGGTAAATGAAAATGGGGAGCCTTTAATTGAGCTATGTGTAGACAGAGGTTTGGTAATAAGTAATACATATTTTATGAAAAAGAGGATAAATAAATATACAAGGTATGATGTAGCACGTAATGAAAGTAGTTTGTTAGATTATGTATTGGTGGATAAAAGGTTGATGGGTAGGCTCCAGGATGTACATGTTTATAGAGGGGCAACTGATATATCGGATCATTATTTAGCTGTAGCTACAGTTAGAGTAAGAGGTAGATGGGAAAAGAAGAAAATGACAACAAGTAAGAAGGAGGTGAAAGTGTATAAACTAAGGGAGGAGGAAGTTCGGGTGAGATATAAGCAACTTTTAGCAGAAAGGTGGGCTGGTGCAAGTATGAGTAGTTGGGGGGGTTGAAGAGGGTTGGAATAGTTTTAAAAATGCGTATTAGAATGTGGGGCAGAAGTTTGTGGTTATAGGAGGGTGGGTGCAGAAGGAAAGAGGAGTGATTGGTGGAATGAAGTAAAGGGTGTGATAAAAGAGAAAAAGGTAGCTTATGAGAGTTTTTTTTACAAAGCAGAAGTGTTATAAGAAGAGTAGAGTATATGGAGAGTAAAAGAAAAGTGAAGAGAAAAGTGAAGAGTAGTGAGAGAGTGCAAAAGGAGAGCAGATGATAGAGTGGGAGAGGCACTGTCAAGAAATTTTAATGAAAATAAGAAAAATTTTTGGAGCAAGTTAAACAAGTTAAGAAAGCCTAGGGAACGAATGGATATGTCAGTTAAAAACAGAGTAGGGGAGTTAGTAGATGGGGAGAAGGAGGTTTTGGGTAGATGACAAGAATATTTTGAGGAACTTTTATATTTCAACGAAGAAAGGGAGGCGGTAATTTCATGAACTGGCCAGGGAGGTATACCATCTTTTAGGAGTGAAGAAGAGCAGGACGTGAGTGCGGGGGAGGTACGTGAGGCATTACGTAGAATGAAAGGGGGTAAAGCAGCTGGAACTGATGGGATCATGACAGAAATGTTAAAAGCAGGGGGGGGGGGGATATAGTGTTGGAGTGGTTGCTCTTTTTGTACAATAAATGTATGAAAGAGGGGACGATACCTAAGGACTGGCAGAGAGCATGCATAGTCCCTTTATATAAAGGGAAGGGGGACAAAAGAGATTGCAAAAATTATAGAGGAATAAGTTTACTGAGTATACCAGGAAAAGTGTACGGTAGGGTTATTAGTGAAAGAATTAGAGGTAAGACAGAATGTAGGATTTCGGATGAGCAAGGAGGTTTTAGAGTGGGTAGGAGATGTGTAGATCAAGTGTTTACATTGAAGCATATATGTGAACAGTATTTAGATAAAGGTAGGGAAGTTTTCATTGCATTTATGGATTTAGAAAAGGCATATGATAGAGTGGATAGAGGAGCAATGTGGCAGATGTTGCAAGTATATGGAAAAGGTGGTAAGTTACTAAATGCTGTTAAGAGTTTTTATGAGGATAGTGAGGCTCAGGTTAGGGTGTGTAGAAGAGAGGGAAAATACTTCCCGGTAAAAGTAGGTCTTAGACAGGGATGTGTAATGTCACCATGGTTGTTTAATATATTTATAGATGGGGTTGTAAAAGTAGTAAATGCTAGGGTGTTCGGGAGAGGGGTGGGATTAAATTATGAGGAATCAAATTCAAAATGGGAATTGACACAGTTACTTTTTGCTGATGATACTGTGCTTATGGGAGATTCTAAAGAAAAATTGCGAAGGTTAGTGGATGAGTTTGAGAATGTGTGTAAAGGTAGAAAGTTGAAAGTGAACATAGAAAAGAGTAAGGTGATGAGGGTATCAAATGATTTAGATAAAGAAAAATTGGTTATCGAATTGGGGAGGAGGAGTATGGAAGAAGTGAATGTTTTCAGATACTTGGGAGTTGACGTGTCGGCGGATGGATTTATGAAGGATGAGGTAAAAAAGGTGAGTGGTGCGTTGAGGTATATGTGGAGTCAAAAAACGTTATCTATGGAGACAAAGAAGGGAATGTATGAAAGTATAGTAGTACCAACACTCTTATATGGATGTGAAGCTTGGGTGGTAAATGCAGCAGCGAGGAGACGGTTGGAGGCAGTGGAGATGTCCTGTCTAAGGGGAATGTGTGGTGTAAATATTATGCAGAAAATTCGGAGTGTGGAAATTAGGAGAAGGTGTGGAGTTAATAAAAGCATTAGTCAGAGGGCAGAAGAGGGGTTGTTGAGGTGGTTTGGTCATTTAGAGAGAATGGATCAAAGTAGAATGACATGGAAAGCATATAAATCTATAGGGGAAGGAAGGAGGGATAGGGGTCGTCCTCGAAAGGGTTGGAAAGAGGGGGTAAAGGAGGTTTTGTGGGCGAGGGGTTTGGACTTCCAGCAAGCGTGCATGAGCGTGTTAGATAGGAGTGAATGGAGACGAATGATACTTGAGACATGACGATCTGTTGGAGTGTGAGCAGGGTAATATTTAGTGAAGGGATTTAGAGAAACCGGTTATTTTCATATAGTCGGACTTGAGTCCTGGAAATGGGAAGTACAATGCCTGCACTTTAAAGGAGGGGTTTGGGATATTGGCAGTTTGGAGGGATATGTTGTGTATCTTTATACGTAAATGCTTCTAAACTGTTACATTCTGAGCACCTCTGCAAAAACAGTGATAATGTGTGAGTGTGGTGAAAGTGTTGAATGATGATGAAAGTATTTTCTTTTTGGGGATTTTCTTTCTTTTTTGGGTCACCCTGCCTCGGTGGGAGACGGCCGACTTGTTGAATATATATATATATATATATATATATATATATATATATATATATATATATATATATATATATATATATATATATATATATATATATATATATATATATATATATATATATGTGCCGAATATGTAAAACTGGTCAATTAGCAAGAACTCATTTAAAATTTAGTCCGTTCTAAAAAATTTCTCATACGTTTAAAGATATATTTTTTCATTAATGTTAATATAAAAAATTTTAATTTTGCACCAAAAGAATCTTAGAAAACTTACCTAACCTTATTATAACAAGAACAATTTATTCTAGCCTAACCCAACTAAATATATTTTAGATTTGTTTACAATAATTTAATACTAAACAAACACAGTGAAATATTTTTTTTTCGTTAGGTTCAGAATGATTTTGGCGAAATTATTGCATAAACAAATTTTCACTTGTCCTATATGGCAAGATGAGCGTTGCTATTTAAGCCAAGATCGCAAGTTCTGCCTATTCGGCACGACATTATGTGTATATATATATATATATATATATATATATATATATATATATATATATATATATATATATATATATATATATATATATATATATATATTGTGCAAGGAATTCGCAAGAGCAGGCGAAATATACACAAACACTGATCTCTGGCTGAAGGAGACTCAAACCTACGAACCTTGGAACAAGGTACGCAGTGCATTACCATTCTCACCACACTGGACCAATACCTTGGCGCCCAGCTTGCGCTACACGTTGATCCAAGGCAGCCAGCTTTTTATCTCATTCCCTGCATGCATCAGGCTTACTAGAGTCCAGTGTGGTGAGAATGGTAATGCATTGCGTACCTTGTTCCAAGGTACAATTGAATTTCATGAAGAGACCTTCATGACTGCTCACATTTTGCTGGTCTGGAGCCCTGTGCATACATGTCTGTATCTGAGTGAGAAACGTGTCCAGAACGATGAAATATGAGAAGGAAACCTGTCTAGAACGATGAAATATGAGAAGGAAACCTGTCTAGAACGATGAAATATGACAGGGAAGCCTGTCCAGAACGATGGAATGTAAGAGGGAAACTTGTCCAAAACGATGATATATGAGAGGGAAACCTTCCAGAACGATGAAATGTGAGGGAGAAACGTGTACAGATCGATGAAATAAGAGGGAAACCTGTCCAGATCGATGACACATAGGAGGGAAACCTGTGCAGAAAGACAAAATATGAGAAGGAAACCTGTCCGGAACGATGAAATATGAGAGGGGAAACCTTTTCAGAACGATGGAATATGAGAGGGAAACCTGTCCAAAACGATGATATATGAGAAGGAAACCTGTCCAGAACGATGAAATATGAGAGGGAAACCTGTCCAGAACGATGAAATGTGGGAGAGAAACATGTCCACAACGATGGAATATGAGAGGGAAACCTGTCCAGAAGGTTGAAATATGAGAGGGAAACCTGTCCAGAACGATGAAAAATGAGGGAAACCTGTCCAGAACGATGAAATATGAGAGGCAAACTTGTCCAGAACGACGAAATATGAGAGGGAAACCTGTCCAGAAAGATGAAATATAAGAGGGAAACCTGTCCAGAACGATGAAATATGAGAGGGAAACCTGTCCAGAGCGATGAAATATGAGAGGGAAACCTGTCCAAATCGATGAAATATGAGGGAAACCTGTCCAGAGAGATGAAATATGAGAGGGAAACCTGGCGAGAACGATGCAATATAAGAGAAACGTGTTCAGAACGATATAATATGAGACGGAAACCATTCCAAAACTATGAAATATGAGAGGGCAACCTGTCGGAAAAAGATGAAATAAGAGAGAGAAACCTGTCCAGAACGATGAAATATGAGAGGGAAACGTGCACAGAACGATGAAATATGAGAGGGAAACCTGTCAAGAACGACGAAATATGAGAGGGAAACCTGTCGAGAACGATGAAATATGAGAAAGAAACCTGTCCATATCGATGAAATATGAGAGGAAAACCTGTCAAGAACAATGAAATATGAGAGGGAAACCTGTCCAGAACGATGAAATATGAGAGGGAAACCTTTCCAATTCGATGAAATATTAGAGGGAAACCTGTCCAGAACGATGAAATACGAGACAGAAACCTGTCCAGAACGAGGGAATATGAGATTGAAACTTGTCCAAAACTATGAAACATGAGAGGGAAAACGTGTCCAGAACGATGAAATATGAGTGGGAAACCTGTTCAGAACGATGAAATATGAGTGGGAAACCTGTTCAGATCGATGAAATAAGTGAGGGAAACCTGTCCAGAACGATGAAATATGACAGGGAAATCAGTCCAGAACGTTGAAGTATGAGAGGGAAACCTGTTAAGAACGATGAAATATGAGAGGGAAACCTGTACAAAACGATGAAATATGAGAGGGAAACCTGTCAAGAACGAAGGAATATGAGAAAGAAACCTGTCCAGAACGATGAAATATGAGATGGAAATCTATCCAGAACGATGGAATATGAGAGGGAAACCTTTCTTGATCGATGAAATGTGAGAGGGAAACCTGTAAAAACGATGGAATATGAGGGCAACCTGTCCAGAACGAGAAAATATGAGAGGGGAACCTGTCCAGAACGATGAAAAATGAGAGGGAAACCTCTCAAGAAAGATGAAATATGAGAAGGAAACCTGTCCAGAACGATGAAATATGAAAGGAAAACCTGTCCAGAACGGTGGAATATGACAGTGAAACCTGTACAGAACGATAAAATATAACAGGGAAACCTGTCCAGAACTATGGAATGTGAGAGGGAAACCGCTCCAGAACGTTGGAATATAAGAGGGAAACCTGTCCAGAGCGGTGAAATATGAGAGGGAAACATGTCCAGAACGATGAAATATGAGAAAGAAACCTGTCCAGATCGATGAAGTATGAGAGGGAAACCTGTTAAGAACGATGAATTTTGAGAGGGAAACCTGTCCAGAACGACGAAATACGAGGGAAACCTGTCCAGAACGGGGAAATATGAGAGGGAAACCTCTCCAGAACGATGTAATATGACAGGGAAACCTGTCCAAAACGTTAGAATATGAGAGGGAAACCTGCCCAAAAGTATGAAATATGAGAGGGAAACCTATCCAGAACGATGAAATATGAGAGGGAAACCTATCCAGAACGATGGAATATGAGAGGGAAACCTTTCTTGATCGATGAAATGTGAGAGGGAAACCTGTAAAAACGATGGAATATGAGGGCAACCTGTCCAGAACGAGAAAATATGAGAGGGAAACCTGACCAGAATGATGAAATATGAGAAAGAAACCTGTCCTGAACGATGGAATATGAGAGGGAAACCTGTCAAGAACGATTAAATATGAGGAAAACCTGGCCAGAAGAATGAAATATGAGAGGGAAACCTGTCCACCTCGAAATATGAGAAGGAAAACTGTCCAGAACGATGAAATACGAGAGGGAAACCAGTCCAGAACGATGAAATATGAGAGGGAAACCTGTCCAGAACAATGAAATATGAGAAAGAAACCTGTCCAGATCGATGAAATATGAGAAGAAAACCTGCCCAGAACGATGAAATATGAGAGGGAAACCTGTCGAGAACGAAGAAATATGAGAAAGAAACCTGTCCAGAAGGATGAAATATGAGAGGGAAACCTGTCGAGAACGAAGAAATATGAGAAAGAAACCTGTCCAGAAGGATGAAATATGAGAGGGAAACCTGTCGAGAACGAAGAAATATGAGAAAGAAACCTGTCCAGAAGGATGAAATATGAGAGGGAAACCTGTCGAGAACGAAGAAATATGAGAAAGAAACCTGTCCAGAAGGATGAAATATGAGAGGGAAACCTGTCGAGAACGAAGAAATATGAGAAAGAAACTTGTCCAGAACGATGCAATACGAGAGGGAAACCTGTCAAGAACAATGAAATATGAGAGGGAAACCTGTCCCGAACGATGAAATACGAGAGGGAAACCTGTCCCGAACGATGAAATACGAGAGGGAAACCTGTCCCGAACGATGAAATACGAGAGGGAAACCTGTCCAGAACGATGAAATATGAGAGGGAAACCTGTCCAAGACGATGAAATATGACAAGGAAACCTGCCCAAAACGATGAAATATGAGACGGAAACCTGTCCAGATCGAGAGAATATGAGAGGGAAACCTGTCCAGAAGGATGAAATATGAGAGGGAAACCTGTCGAGAACGAAGAAATATGAGAAAGAAACCTGTCCAGAAGCATGAAATATGAGAGGGAAACCTGTCCAGAAGGATGAAATATGAGAGGGAAACCTGTCCAGAACGATGAAATATGAGGGAAACCTGTCCAGAACGATGAAATATGAGAGGGAAACCTGTCCAGAACGATGAAATATGAGTGGAAACCTGTAGAGAATGATGAAATATGAGAGGGAAACCTGTCCAGAACCATGAAATTAGAGGAAACCCTGTCCAGAACGATGAATATCAGAGGGAAACCTGTCCAGAACGATGAAATATGAGAGGGAAACCTGTCCAAAACGTTGGAATATGAGAGGGAAACCTGTTCAGAACGATGAATATCAGAGGGAAACCTGTCCAGAACGATGAAATATGAGAGGGAAACCTGTCCAGAGCGAGGGAATATGAGATTGAAACCTGTCCAGAACGATGAAATATGAGAAGGAAACCTGACCAGAACGTTGAAATATGAGAGGGAAACCTGTCCAGAACGATGAAATGTGACAGGGAAACCTGTCCAGAACGATGAAATATGAGAGGGAAACCTGTCCAGAAGGATGAAATATGAGAGGGAAACCTGTCCAAAACGTTGGAATATGAGGGGGAAACCTGTCCAGAACGATGAAATGTGACAGGGAAACCTGTCCAGAACGATGAAATATGAGAGGGAAACCTGTCCAGAACGATGAAACATGAGAGGGAAACCTGTCCAAAACGTTGGAATATGAGGGGGAAACCTGTCCAGAACGATGAAATATTACAGGGAAACCTATCCAGGACGATGAAATATGAGAAAGAAACGTGTCCAGATCGATGAAATATTAGAGGGAAACCTGTCCAGAACGATGAAATATGAGAGGGAAACCTGTCCAGAACGATGATATATGAGAGAGAAACCTGTCCAGATCGATAAAATATGAGAGGGAAACCTGTCCAGAACGATGAAATATGAGAGTGAAACCTGTACATAACGATGGATTATGAGAGGGAAACCTGTCCAGAAGGTTGATATATGAGAGGGAAACCTGTCCAGATCGATGAAATATGATTGGGAAACCTGTCCAGAACGATGAAATATGAGAAAGAAACCTGTACAGAATGATGGATTATGAGAGGGAAACCAGTCCTGAACGATGGAATACGAGGGGGAAACCTGTCCAGAAGGTTGATATATGAGAGGGAAACCTGTCCAGATCGATGAAATATGAGAGGGAAACCTGTCCAGAACGATGAAATATGAGAAAGAAACCTGTACAGAATGATGGATTATGAGAGGGAAACAAGTCCTGAACGATGGAATACGAGAGGGAAACCTGTCCAGAAGGTTGATATATGAGAGGGAAACCTGTCCAGATCGATGAAATATGAGAGGGAAACCTGTCCAGAACAATGAAATATGAGAAAGAAACCTGACCAGAACGATGAAATATCAGAGGGAAACCTGTCCAAATCGATTAAATATGAGAGGGAAGCCTGTCCAGAAAGATGGATTATGATAGGGAAACCTGTTAAGAACGATGAAATATGACAGGGAAGCCTGTCCAGACCGATGGAATATAAGAGGGAAACCTGTCAAGAACGATGATATATGAGAGGGAAACCTTTACAGGACGATGGAATATGAGTTAAATCTGTCCAGAACGATTAAATATGAGGATTACCTGTCCAGAACCATGCAATATGAGAGGGAAACCTGTCCAGAACGATGAAATATTACATGGAAACCTGTCCAGAACGATGGATGATAGGGAAACCTGTCAAGAACGATGAAATATGAGAGGGAAACCTGTCCAGAACGATGAAATATGAGAGGGAAACCTGTCCAGAACGATGAAATATGATAGGGAAACCTGTCCAGAACGATGAAATATGATAGGGAAACCTGTCCAGAACGATGAAATATGAGAGGGAAGCCTGACCAGAACGATGGAATATAAGAGGGAAACCTGTCAAGAACGATGAAATATGAGAGTGAAACCTGTCCAGAACGACGAAATATGACAGGTAAACCTTGTCAGAACGATAAAATATGAGAGGGAAACCTGTCGAGAACGATGGAATAGGACAGGGAAATCCGTCGAGAACGATGTATTTTGACAGAGAATCCCGTCCAAAACGACGAAATATTACTGGGAAACCTTGCGAGAAAGATGGCATGTGACAGGGAAACCAAACCTTAACGATGGAATATGACGAACCCTGTCCAGAACGACGGAATGTGACAGAAACCCGTCCAAAACGAAAGAATATGACAGGGAAACATGTCCAAGACGAAGGAATATGACAGAACACATCTCGAAGAACTAATATGACAAGGAAACCTGTCCAAAACGATGGAATATGACAAGGAAACTCATGCAAAACGATGGAATATGACAGGAAAACCTGTCCAAAACGACAGAATATGACAGGGAAACCCTTGCTAAACGATGGAACATGAAGGGGAAACCCGTCCAAAACAATAGAATATGATGTGAAAACCTGTCAACAACGACAGAATGTGAAAGGGAAACTTGTCCAGAACGATGCAGTATGAGAGGGAAACCTGTTCAGAACAATGAAATATGAGAAAGAAACCTGTCCAGAACGAGGAAATATGAAAGGGAAACGCGTCGACAACGATGGAGTATTACTGGGAAACCTTTAGAGAACGATGGAATACGAGAGGGAATTCCGTCAAAAACAATGGAATACTAGAGGGAAACCCCTCGAGAACCATGGATTATGAAAGGTAAACCCGTCCAGAACGAAGGAACTTGAGAGGGAAACAAGTCCAAAGCGATGGAATAAAACGAGGAATCCTTTCTAGAACAAAGGAATCAGAGAGGAAATCCGTGCAAAACGATGGAATGTGACAGGTAATCCTGTGCAGAATGCTGGAATATGAGAGGGAAACCTGCCCAGAACGATGAAACATGAGAGGGAAACCTGTCCAAAACGATGAAATATGAGAGGGAAACCTGTCAAGAACGAAGGAATATGAGAAAGAAACCTGTCCAGAACGATGAAATATGAGAGAGAAACCTGTCAAGAAGGATGAAATTTGAGAGGGAAAGCTGTCCAGAACGATGAAATATGAGAACGAAACCTGTCCAGAACGACGAAATATGAGACTGAAACCTGAGCAGAACGATGAAATATGAGACGGAAATCTGTCCAGAACGACGGAATATGAGAGGGAAACCTGTCCGGAACGATTAAATATGTTAGGGAAACCTGTCCAGAACGATGAAATATGAGAGTGAAACCTTTCTTGATTGATGAAATATGAGAGGGAAACCTGTAAAAAACGATGGAATATGAGGGCAACCTGTCCAGAATGAGAAAATATGAGAGGGAAACCTGTCCAGAACGATGAAATGAGAGGGAAACCCGTCAAGAACGATAAAATATGACAGGGAAACCTGTCCAGAACGATGAAATATGAGAGTGAAACCTTTCTTGATTGATGAAATATGAGAGGGAAACCTGTAAAAAACGATGGAATATGAGGGCAACCTGTCCAGAATGAGAAAATATGAGAGGGAAACCTGTCCAGAACGATGAAAAATGAAAGGGAAACCTCTCGAGAACGATGAAATATGAGAAGGAAACCTGTCCAGAACGATGAAATATGAAAGGGAAACCTGTCCAGAACGGTGGAATATAAGAAGGAAACCTGTCCAGAGCGGTGAAATGAGAGAGAAACCTGTCCAGATCGATGAAGTATAAGGGAAACCCTCAAGAACGATGAAATATGACAGGGAAACCTGTCCAGAACTATGGAATGTGAGAGGGAAACCTCTCCAGAACGTTGGAATATAAGAGGGAAACCTGTCCAGATCGATGAATTTTGAGAGGGAAACCTGTCCAGAACGACGAAATACGAGGGAAACCTATCCCGAACGATGAAGTCAGGGAAATCTGTCCAGAACGATGAAATATGAGAGGGAAACCTGTCCAGAAGGATGAAATATGAGGGAAACCTCTCAACAACGACTATATATGAGAAAGGATCCTGGCCAGAACGATTAAATATGAGAGGTAAACCTGACCAGAAGAATGAAATATGAGGGAAACCTGTCCAGAACGATGAAATATGAGAGGGAAACCTGTCCAGAACGATAAAATTATGGGAGGGAAACCTGTCCTGAACGATGAAATATGAGCGGGAAACCTGTAATGAACGACGGAATATGAGAGGGAAACCTATCAAGAACAATGAAATATGAGAAGGAAACCTGTCCAAAGCTTTGAAATATGAGGGAAACCTTCCAGAACGATAATATTTGAGAGGGAAACCTGTCCAGAACGATGGAATATGAGAGGGAAAGCTGTCCAGAACGATGAAATATGAAAGGGAAACCTGTCCAGAACGGTGGAATATGAGAGAGAAACCTGTACAGAACGATAAAATATAACAGGGAAACCTGTCCAGAACAATGGAATGTGAGAGGGAAACCTCTCCAGAACGTTGGAATATAAGAGGGAAACCTGTACAGAGCGGTGAAATATGAGAAAGAAACCTGTCCAGATCGATGAAGTATGAGAGGGAAACCTGTTAAGAACGATGAATTTTGAGAGGGAAACCTGTCCAGAACGACGAAATACGAGGGAAACCTGTCCAGAACGGTGAAATATGACAGGGAAACCTCTCCAGAACGATGTAATATGACAGGGAAACCTGTCCAGAACTATGGAATGTGAGAGGGAAACCTGTCCAAAACTTTGGAATAAGAGAGGGTAACCTGTCAAGAACGATGAAATATGAGAGGGAAACCTGTCCAGAACGATGAAATATGAGAGGGAAACCTGTCCAAATCGATGAATTATGCGAGGGAAACCTGTCCAGAACGACGAAATAAGAGGGAAACCTGTCATGAACGATAAAATATGACAGGGAAATCTGTCCATAACGATGAAATATGAGAAAGAAACCTGTCCTGAACGATGGAATATGAGAGTTAAATCTGTCCAGAAGGATGAAATATGAGAGGGAAACCTGTCCACCATGGAATATGAGAGGGAAACCTGTCCAGAACAATGAAATATGAGAAAGAAACCTGTCCAGATCGATGAAATATGAGACGGAAACCTGTCCAGAACGATGAAATATGAAAAAGAAACCTGTCCAGATCGATGAAATATGAGAAGAAAACCTGCCCAGAACGATGAAATATGAGAGGGAAACCTGTCCAGATCGAGAAAATATGAGAGGGAAACCTGTCCAGAATATGAAATTTGAGAGGGAAACCTGTCGAGAACGAAGAAATATGAGAAAAAAACCTGTCCAGAACGATGCAATACGAGAGGAAAACCTGTACCGAACGATGGAATATGAGAGGGAAACTTGTCCAGAACGACGAAATATAAGCTTGTAACCTGTCCAGAACGATGGAATATGAGAGGGAAACCTGTCCAGAACGATGAAATGTGAGAGGGAAACCTTTCTTGACCGATGAAATATGAGAGGGAAATCTGTAAAGAACGATTGAATATTAGAGGGAAACCTGTCAAAAACGATGAAATATGAGAGAAACCTGTGCAGAACGATGAAATACGAGAGGGAAACCTGTCCAGAACGATGAAATACGAGAGGGAAACCTGTCCAGAACGATGAAATATGAGAGGGAAACCTGTCCAGGACGATGAAATATGACAAGGAAACCTGTCCAGAACGATGAAATATGAGAAGGAAACCTGCCCAAAACGATGAAATGTGAGAGGGAAACCTTGTCAGAACGATAAAATATGAGAGGGAAACCTGTCGAGAACGATGGAATATGACAGGGAAATCCGTCGAGAACGATGTATTTTGACAGAGAATCCCGTCCAAAACGACGAAATATTAATGGGAAACCTTGCGAGAAAGATGGCATTTGAAACCAAACCTTAACGATGGAATATGACAGGGAAACCCGTCCAGAACGACGGAATGTGACAGAGAAACCTGTCCAAAACGAAAGAATATGACAGGGAAACATGTCCAAGACGATGGAATATGACAGGGAACACATCTCGAAGAACTAATATGACAAGGGAAACCTGTCCAAAACGATGGAATATGAGAAGGAAACTCGTGCAAAACGATGGAATATGACAGGAAAACCTGTCAACAACGACAGAAGGTGAAAGGGAAACTTGTCCAAAACGATGCAATATGAGAGGGAAACCTGTTCAGAACAATGAAATATGAGAAAGAAACCTGTCCAGATCAATGAAATATGAGAGGGAAACCTGTCCAGAACGATGAAATATGAAAGGGAAACGCGTCGACAACGATGGAGTATTACTGGGAAACCTGTAGAGAACGATGGAATACGAGAGGGAATTCCGTCAAAAACAATGGAATACTAGAGGGAAACCCCTCGAGAACCATGGATTATGAAAGGTAAACCCGTCCAGAACGAAGGAATATGAGAGGGAAACAAGTCCAAAGCGATGGAATATCACGAGGAATCCCTTCTAGAACAATGGAATCAGAGAGGAAATCCGTGCAAAACGATGGAATGAGACAGGTAATCCTGTGCAGAATGCTGGAATATGAGAGGGAAACCTGCCCAGAACGATGAAACATGAGAGGGAAACCTGTTGAGAACGATGAAATATGAGAGGGAAACCTGTCCATAACGATAAAATTACGAGATGGAAACCTGTCCAGTACGATGAAATATGAGAATGAAACCTGTCCAGAACGATGAAATATGAGCGGGAAACCTTTCTTGATCGATAAAATATGAGAGGGAAACCTAAAAAAGAACCATGGAATATGAAAGGGAAACCTGTCCAGAAAGATGAAATACGAGAGAGAAACCTGTCCAGAACGAGGAAATATGACAGGGAAATCTGTCCAGAACGATGAAATATGAAAGGGAAACCTGTCCAGAACTATGGAATGTGAGAGGGAAACCTGTCCAGAACGATGAAATATGACAGGGAAATCTGTCCAGAACGATGAAATATGACAGGGAAACCTGTCCAGAACTGTGGAATTTGAGAGGAAAACCTGTCCAGAACGATGAAATATGACAGGGAAATCTGTCCAAAACGATCAAATATGAGAGGGAAACCTGTCAAGAACGAAGGAATATGAGAAAGAAACCTGTCCAGAACGATGAAATATGAGAGAGAAACCTGTCCAGAACGACGAAATATGAGACTGAAACCTGAGCAGAACGATGATATATGAGACGGAAATCTGTCCAGAACGACGGAATATGAGAGGGAAACCCGTCAAGAACGATAAAATATTACAGGGAAACCTGTCCAGAACGATGAAATATGAGAGGGAAACCTTTCTTGATTGATGAAAGAGGGAAACCTGTAAAAAACGATGGAATATGAGGGCAACCTGTCCAGAACGAGAAAATATGAGAGGGAAACCTGTCCAGAACGATGAGAAATGAGAGGGAAACCTCTCAAGAACGATGAAATATGAGAAGGAAACCTGTCCAGAACGGTGAAATATAAGAAAGAAACCTGTCCAGAGCGGTGAAATATGAGAGGGAAACCTGTCCAGATCGATGAAGTATAAGGGAAACCTCTCAAGAACGATGAAACATGACAGTGAAACCTGCACAGAACGATAAAATATAACAGGGAAACCTGTCCAGAACTATGGAATGTGAGAGGGAAACCTCTCCAGAACGTTGGAATATAAGAGGGAAACCTGTCCAGAGCGGTGAAATATGAGAAAGAAACCTGTCCAGATCGATGAAGTATGAGAGGGAAACCTGGTAAGAACGATGAATTTTGAGAGGGAAACCTGTCCAGAACGACGAAATACGAGGGAAACCTATCCAGAACGATGAAATATGAGAGGGAAACCTGTCCAGAAGGATGAAATATGAGGGAAACCTCTCAACAACGATCAAATATGAGAAAGGATCTTTGCCAGAACGATTAAATATGAGAGGGAAACCTGATTTGAAGAATGAAATATGAGAGGGAAACCTGTCCAGAACGATGAAATATGAGAGGGAAACCTTTCCAGAACGATAAAATTATGAGAGGGAAACCTGTCCAGAACGATGAAATATAAGAATGAAACCTGTCCAGAACGATGAAATATGAGCGGGAAACCTGTAATGAACGATGGAATATGAGAGGGAAACCTATCAAGAACAATGAAATATGAGAAGGAAACCTGTCAAGAACGATGAAATACGAGAGAGAATCCTGTCAAGAACGAAGAAGTATGAGATTGAAACCTGTCGAAAACTATGAAATATGAGAAGGAAACCTGTCCAAAGCTATGAAATATGAGAGGGAAACCTGTCCAGAACGATGGAATATGAGAGGGAAACATGTCCAGAATGATATATGAGAGGGAAACATGTCCAGAACGATGAAATACGAGAATGAAACCTGTTCAGAACGATGAAATACGAGAAGGAAACCTGTTCAAAAAGATAGAATATGAGAGAGAAACCTGTCCATAACTATGAAAAATGAGAGGGAAGCCTGTCCAGATCGATGAAATGAGAGGAAAACCTGTCCAGAACGATTAAATATGAGAGGGAAACCTGTCCAGGACGATGAAATATGACAGGGAAACCTGTCCAGAACGATGAAATATGAGAAGGAAAACTGCCCAGAACGATGAAATGTGAGAGGGAAACCTGTCCAGAACGATGAAATACGAGAGGGAAACCTGTCCAGAACGATGAAATATGAGAGAGAATCCTGTCCAGATCGATGAAATATGAGAAGGAAACCTGACCAGAACGATGAAATGTGAAAGGGAAACCTGTCCATAACGATGAAATATGAGAGGGAAACCTGTTCAGAACGATGAATATTAGAGGGAAACCTGTCCAGAACGATGGAATACGAGAAAGAAACCTGTCCAGAACGATAAAATATGAGAGGGAAACCTGTCCAGAACGATGATATATGAGAGAGAAACCTGTCCAGATCGATGAAATATGAGAGGGAAACCTGTGCAGAACAATTAAATAGAGCGAAATCTGTCCATAAGGATGAAATATGAGAGGGAAAGGAGTCCAGAATGAAATATGAGAGGGAAACCTGTCCAGATCGATGAAATAAAAGAGGGAAACCTGTCCAGAACGATGAAATATGAGTGGAAACCTGTCGAGAATGATGAAATATGAGAGGGAAACCTGTCCAGAACGATGAAATATGAGAAAGAAACGTATCCAGAACGATGATATACGAGAGGGAAACCTGTCCAGATCGATAAAATATGAGAGGGAAACCTGTCCAGAACGATGAAATATGAGAAAGAAACCGGTCCAGATCGATGAAATATGAGAGGGAAACCTGTCCAGAACGATGAAATATGAGAAAGAAACCTGACGAGAACGATGAAATATCAGAGGGAAACCTGTCCAAATCGATTAAATATGAGAGGGAAACCTGTCCAGAAAGATGAAATATTACATGGAATCCTGTCCAGAACGATGGATTATGAGAGGGAAACCTGTCCAGAACGATGAAATATGAGAGGGAAACCTGTCAAGATAGATGAAATATGAGAGGGAAACCTTTACAGGACGATGGAATATGATAGGGAAACCTGTCCAGAACGATGAAATATGAGAGGAAAACCTGTGCAGAACGATGAGATATGAGAGGGAAACCTGCCAGAACGATGAAATATGACAGGGAAACCTGTCCAGAACTATGGAATGTGAGAGGGAAACCTGTCCCGAACGTTAGAATATGAGAGGGAAACCTGTCCAGAACGATGAAACATGAGAGGGAAACCTGTCCAAAACGATGAAATATGAGAGGGAAACCTGTCCAAAACGATGAAATATGAAAAAGAAACCTGTGCAGATCGATGAAATATGAGAAGGAAACCTGCCCAGAACGATGAAATATGAGAAAGAAACCTGTCGAGAACGAAGAAATATGGCAGGGAAACCTGTCCAGAAGGATGAAATATGAGAGGGAAACCTGTCCAGAAGGATGAAATATGAGAAAGAAACCTGTCGAGAACGAAGAAATATGGCAGGGAAACCTGTCCAGAAGGATGAAATATGAGAGGGAAACCTGTCCAGAACGATGAAATGTGTCGGGGAAACCTGTCCAGAACGATGAAATATGAGTGGGAAACCTGTCCAGAAGGATGAAATATGAGAGGGAAACCTGTCCAGAACGATGATGAGAGAGAAACCTGTCCACATCGATGAAATATGAGATGGAAACCTGTCCAGAACGATGAAATATGAAAGGGAAACCTGTCCAGAACGATGAAATATGAAAGGGAAACCTTTCCAGATCGAGAAAATATGAGAACGGAACCTGTCCAGAAGGATGAAATATTAGACGGAAGTCTGTCCAGAAGGATGAAATATGAGAGGGAAAGGAGTCCAGAATGAAATATGAGAGGGAAACCTGTCCAGATCGATGAAATAAAAGAGGGAAACCTGTCCAGAACGATGAAATATGAGAAGAAAACCAGTCCAGATCGACGAAATATGAGTGCAAACCTGTCGAGAATGATGAAATATGAGAGGGTAACCTGTCCAGAACGATGAAATATGAGAAAGAAACCAGTCCAGAAGTATGAAATATTAGACGGAAGTCTGTCCAGAAGGATGAAATATGAGAGGGAAAGGAGTCCAGAATGAAATATGAGAGGGAAACCTGTCCAGATCGATGAAATAAAAGAGGGAAACCTGTCCAGAACGATGAAATATGAGAAGAAAACCAGTCCAGATCGACGAAATATGAGTGCAAACCTGTCGAGAATGATGAAATATGAGAGGGTAACCTGTCCAGAACGATGAAATATGAGAAAGAAACGTATCCAGATCGATGAAATATGAGAGGGAAACCTGTCCAGAACGATGAAATATATGAGGGAAACCTGTCCAGAACGATGAAATATTAGAGGGAAACCTGTCCAGAAGGTTGATATATGAGAAAGAAACCTGTCCAGATCAATGAAATATGAGAGGGAAACCTATCCAGAACGATGAAATATGAGAAAGAAACCTGACCAGAACGATGAAATATCAGTGGGAAACCTGTCCAAATCGATTAAATATGAGAGGGAAGCCTGTCCAGAAAGATGAAATAAGAGAGGAAAATCTGTCCAGAACGATTAAATATGAGGATTACCTGTCCAGAACCATGAAATATGAGAGGGAAACCTGTCCAGAACGATGAAATATTACATGGAATCCTGTCCAGAACGATGGATTATGAGAGGGAAACCTGTCCAAAACGCTGGAATATTAGAGGGAAACCTGTCCAAAGCGATGAAACATGAGAGGGAAACCTGTCCAGAACGATGAAATATGATAGGGAAACCTGTCCAGAACGATGAAATATGAGAGGGAAACCTGTCAAGATCGATGAAATATGAGAGGGAAACCTTTACAGGACGTTGGAATATGATAGGGAAACCTGTCCAGAACGACGAAATATGACAGGTAAACCTTGTCAGAACGATAAAATATGGGAGGGAAACCTGTCGAGAACGATGGAATATGACAGAGAATCCCGTCCAAAACGACGAAAAATTACTGGGAAACCTGGCGAGAGAGATGGCATGTGACAGGGAAACCAAACCTTAACGATGGAATATGACGATGAACCCTGTCCAGAACGACGGAATGTGACAGAGAAACCCGTCCAAAACGAACGAATATGACAGGGAAACATGTCCAAGACGATGGAATATGACAGGGAACACATCTCGAAGAACTAATATGACAAGGGAAACCTGTCCAGAAGGATGAAATATGAGAGGGAAACCTGTCCAGAAGGATGAAATATGAGAGGGAAACCTGTCCAGAACGATGAAATATGAGAGGAAACCCTGTCCAGAACGATGAAACATGAGAGGGAAACCTGTCCAAAACGTTGGAATATGAGGGAGAAACCTGTTCAGAACGATGAATATGAGAGGGAAACCTGTCCAGAATGATGAAATATTAGAGGGAAACCTATCCAGGACGACGAAATATGAGAAAGAAACGTGTCCAGATCGATGAAATATTAGAGGGAAACCTGTCCAGAACGATGGAATACGAGAAAGAAACATGTCCAGAACGATAAAATATGAGAGGGAACCTGTCCAGAACGATGAAATATGAGAGGGAAACCTGTCCAGAACGATGATATATGTGAGACAAACCTGTCCAGATCGATGAAATATGAGAGGGAAACCTGTCGAAAACGATGAAATATTAAAGGGAAACCTGTCCAGAACGATGAAATATGAGAGGGAAACCTGTACAGAACGATGAAATATGAGAGGGAAACCAGTCCAGAACGATGGAATACGAGAGGGAAAACTGTGCAGAAGGTTGATATGTGAGAGGGAAATCTGTCCAGAACGATGGAATATGAGAGGGAAACCTGTCCAGAACGATGAAATATGAGAGAGAAACCCGTGCAGAACGATGAAATACGAGAAGGAAACCTGTCGAGAACGATGAAATACGAGAGGGAAACCTGTCCAGAACGATGAAATATGAGAGAGAAACCTGTCCAGAACGAGGGAACATGAGAGGGAAACCTGTCCAGAACAATGTAATATCAAAGAAACCTGTCTAGGTCGATGAAACATGAGAGGGAAACCTGTTCAGAACGATGAAATATGAAAGGGAAACCTGTGCAGAAAAATGAAATATGACGTGGAAACCTGTCCAGAACGATGAAATATGAGAGGGAAACCTTTCCAGAACGAGAAAATATGAGAGGAAAACTTGTCCAGAAGGATGAAATATTAGAAGGAAACCTGTCTAGAACGAAGAAATATGAGAAAATAGCCTGTACAGAAGAATGAAATATTAGGCGGAAACCTGTCCAGGAGGATGAAATATGAGAGGGAAAGGTGTCCAGAACGTTGGAATATAAGAGGGAAACCTGTCCAGAACGATGAAATATGAGAAGAAAACCTGTCTAGATCGATGAAATAAAAGAGGGAAACCTGTCCAGAACGATGAAATATGAGAGAGAAACCTGTCCAGAACGTTGGAATATAAGAGGGAAACCTGTCCAGGAACAATGAAATATGAGAAAGAAACCTGGCCAGATCGATGAAATATGAGAGAGAAACCTGTGCACAACGATGAAATATGAGAGAGAAACCTGTGCAGAACTATGGA
Source organism: Cherax quadricarinatus (assembly GCF_038502225.1). Lineage (NCBI taxonomy): Eukaryota > Metazoa > Arthropoda > Malacostraca > Decapoda > Parastacidae > Cherax > Cherax quadricarinatus. The sequence continues at coordinate 28,234,987 of NC_091335.1, forward strand.
ATGTGAGAGGGAAACCTGTCCAGAACGTTGGAATATGAGAGGGAAACCTGTCCAGAACGATGAAATATGAGAGGGAAACCTGTCCAGAACGATGAAATATGAGAGAGAAACCTGTGCAGAACGATGAAATATGAGAGAGAAACCTGTCCAGAACGATGAAATATGAGAGAGAAACCTGTGCAGAACGATGGAATGTGAGAGGGAAACCTGTCCAGAACGTTGGAATATGAGAGGGAAACCTGTCCAGAAAGTTGGAAAATGAGAGGGAAACCTGTCCAGAATGATGAAATATGAGGGAAACCTGTTCAGAACGATGAAATATGAGAGGCAAACTTGTTCAGAACGATGAAATACGAGAAGGAAACGTGTCCAGAACGATGAAATATGAGAATGAAACCTGTCCAGAACGATGAAATATGAGAGAGAATCCTGTCAAGAACGAAGGAGTGTGAGATTGAAACCTGTCGAAAACTATGAAATATGAGAGGGAAACCTGTCCAAAGCTATGAAATATGAGAGGGAAACCTGACCAGAAAGATAGAATTTGAGAGGGAAAGCTGTCCAGAACGATGAAATATGGGAGGGAAAGCTGTCCAAAACGATGATATATGAGAGGGAAACCTGTCCAAAACGATGATATATGAGAGGGAAACCTGTCCAAAACGATGATATATGAGAGGGAAACCTGTCCAAAACGATGATATATGAGAGGGAAACCTGTCCAAAACGATGATATATGAGAGGGAAACATGTCCAGAACGATGATATATGAGAGAGAAACATGTCCAGAACGATGAAATACGAGAGGGAAACCTGTCCAGAAAGATAGAATTTGAGAGAGAAACCTGTCCAAAACAATGGAATATGAGAATGAAATATGCCCAAAACTATGAAATAGAGAGAAACCTGTCTAGAACGATAAAATATGAGACGGAAACCTGTCCATAACGATGAAAAATGAGAGGGAAGCTTGTCCAGATCATTGAAATATGAGAGGAAAACCTGTCCTGAACGATTAAATATGAGAGGGAAACCTGTGCAGAACGATGAAATATGACAGGGAAAACAGTACAGAACGATTAAATATGGCATGGAAACCTGTCCAGAACGATGAGATATGAGAGGGAAACCTGTCCAGAACGATGAAATATGACAGGGAAAACAGTACAGAACGATTAAATATGGCATGGAAACCTGTCCAGAACGATGAAATATATCAGGGAAACCTGTCCAGAACGATGAAATATGACAGGGAAACCTGTCCAGAACTATGGAATGAGAGGGGAAACCTGTCCAGAACGATGAAATATATCAGGGAAACCTGTCCAGAACGATGAAATATGACAGGGAAACCTGTCCAGAACTATGGAATGAGAGGGAAACCTGTCCAGAACGTTGGAATATGAGAGGGAAACCTGTCCAGAACGATAAAACATGAGAGGGAAACCTGTACAAAACAATATGAGAAGGAAACCTCCCCACAAGTATGAAATATGAGAGGGAAACCTGTCCAAATCGATGAATTATGCGAGGGAAACCTGTCCAGAACGATGAAATATGACAGGGAAATCGGTCCATAACGATGAAATATGAGAGAAACCTGACCAGAAAGATGAAATATGAGAAAGAAACCTGTCAGAACGATGAAATATGACAGGAAATCTGTCCATAACGATGAAATATGAGAGGGAAACCTGACCAGAAGGATGAAATATGAGAGAAACCTGTCAGAACAGATTAAATATGAGGAAAACCTGGCCCAGAAGAATGAAATATGGAGAGGGAAACTTGTCCACTACGAAATATGAAAGAACCATGTAATATGAAAGGGAAACCTGTCCAGAAAGATGAAATACGAGAGAGAAACCTGTCCAGAACGAGGAAATATGACAGGGAAATCTGTCCAGAACGATGAAATATGAAAGGGAAACCTGTCCAGAACTATGGAATGTGAGAGGAAACCTGTCCAGAACGATGAAATATGACAGGGAAACCTGTCCAGAACTGTGGAATGTAGAGGAAAACCTGTCCAGAACGATGAAATATGACAGGAAATCTGTCCAGATCGATGAAATATGACAGGGAAACCTGTCCAGAACTATGGAATGTGAGAGGGAAACCTGTCCAGAACGTTGGAATATGAGAGAAACCTGTCCAGAACGTTGGAATATGAGAGGGAAACCTGTCCAGAACGATGAAATATGAGAACGAAACCTGTCCAGAACGACGAAATATGAGACTGAAACCTGAGCAGAACGATGATATATGAGACGGAAATCTGTCCAGAACGAAGGAATATGAGAGGGAAACCTGTCCGGAACGATTAAATATGTTAGGGAAACCTGTCCAGAACGATGAAATATGAGAGGAAACCCGTCAAGAACGATAAAATATGACAGGAAACCTGTCCAGAACGATGAAATATGAGAGGGAAACCTTTCTTGATTGATGAAAGAGAGGGAAACCTGTAAAAAACTATGGAATATGAGGGCATCCTGTCCAGAACGAGAAAAATATGAGAGGGAAACCTGTCCAGAACGATGAGAAATGAGAGGGAAACCTCTCAAGAACGATGAAATATGAGAAACCTGTCCAGAACGATGTAATATGAGAGGGAAACCTGTCCAGAACGGTGAAATATAAGAAAGAAACCTGTCCAGAGCGGGGATGAAATATGAGGAAAGGGAAACCTGTCCAGATCGATGAAGATAATAAACCTCTCAAGAACGATGAAACATGACAGTGAAACCTGCACAGAACGATAAAATATAACAGGGAAACCTGTCCAGAACTATGGAATGTGAGAAAGGAAACCTCTCCAGAACGTTGGAATATAAGAGGAAACCTGTCCAGAGCCGTGAAATATGAGAAAGAAACCTGTCCAGATCGATGAAGTATGAGAGGGAAACCTGGTAAGAACGATGAATTTTGAGAGGGAAACCTGTCCAGAACGACGAAATACGAGGGAAACCTATCCAGAACGATGAAATATGAGAGGGAAACCGTCCAGAAGGATGAAATATGAGGGAAACCTCTCAACAACGATCAAATATGAGGATCTTGGCCAGAACGATTAAATATGAGAGGGAAACCTGATTTGAAGAATGAAATATGAGAGGAAACCTGTCCAGAACGATGAAATATGAGAGGAAACCTGTCCATAACGATAAAATTATGAGAGGAAACCTGTCCATAACGATGAAAAAATGAGAGGAAGCCTGTCCAGAACGATTAAATATGAGGAGAAACCTGTCCAGGACGATGAAATATGAGAAACCTATCCAGAACGATGAAATATGAGAGAGAAACCTGTCCAGGACGATGAAATATGACAGGGAAACCTGTCCAGAACGATGAAATATGAGAAGGAAACCTGCCCAGAACGATGAAATGTGAGAGGGAAACCTGTCCAGAACGATGAAATACGAGAGTGAAACCTGTCCAGATCGATGAAATATGAGAGAAACCTGACCAGAACGATGAAATATGAGAGGGAAACCTGTCCAGAACGATGAAATGTGACAGGGAAACCTGTCCAGAAGGATGAAATGTGAGAGGGAAACCTGTCCAGAAGGATGAAATGTGAGAGGGAAACCTGTCCAGAAGGATGAAATATGAGAGGGAAACCTGTCGAGAACCATGAAATTAGAGGAAACCCTGTCCAGATCGATGAAATATTAGAGGGAAACCTGTCCAGAACGATGGAATACGAGAAAGAAACCTTCCAGAACGATAAAATATGAGAGGGAAACCTGTCCAGAACGATGATATATGAGAGAGAAACCTGTCCAGAACGATGAAATATGAGAGTTAAACCTGTCCAGAACGATGATATATGAGAGAGAAACCTGTCCAGAACGATGAAATGTGAAAGGGAAACCTTGCAGTGTAACAATGGAATATCACAGGTAAACCTGTCCTGAACAAGAAATATGAGAAAACCAGTCCAGAAGGATGAAATAGAGAGGGAAAGGAGTCCAGAATGATGAAATATGAGAGGGGAAACCTGTCCAGATCGATGAAATATGAGTGGAAACCTGTCGAGAATGATGAAATATGAGAGGGAAACCTGTCCAGAACGATGATATATGAGAGGGAAACCTGTCCAGATCGATGAAATATGAGAGGGAAACCTGACCAGAACGATGATATATGAGAGGGAAACCTGTCCAGATCGATGAAATATGAGAGGGAAACCTGTCCAGAACGATGAAATATGAGAGGGAAAGCTGTCCAGAACGATGAAATATGAGAGGGAAACCTGTACAGAACGATGAAATATGAGATGGAAACCAGTCCTGAACGATGGAATACGAGAGGGAAACCTGTCCAGAAGGTTGATATATGAGAACGAAACCTGTCCAGATCGATGAAATATGAGAGGGAAACCTGTCCAGAACGATGAAATATGAGAAAGATACCTGACCAGAACGATGAAATATCAGAGGGAAACCTGTCCAAATCGATTAAATATGAGAGGGAAACCTGTCCAGAAAGATGAAATAAGAGAGGGAAATCTGTCCAGAACGATTAAATATGAGGATTACCTGTCCAGAACCATGAAATATGAGAGGGAAACCTGTCCAGAACGATGAAATATTACATGGAATCCTGTCCAGAACGATGGATTATGAGAGGGAAACCTGTTAAGAACGATGAAATATGAGAGGGAAACCTGTCCAGAACGAAGAAATATGATAGGGAAACCTGTCCAGAACGATGAAATATGATAGGGAAACCTGTCAAGAACGATGAAATATGAGAGGGAAACCTGTCAAGATCGATGAAATATGAGAGGGAAACCTGTCCAAAACGCTGCAATATTAGAGGGAAACCTGTCCAAAGCGATGAAACATGAGAGGGAAACCTGTCAAGAACGATGAAATATGAGAGGGAAACCTGTCAAGAACGATGAAATATGAGAGGGAAACCTGTCCAGAACGTTGGAATATGAGAGGGAAACCTGTCCAGAACGATAAAACATGAGAGGGAAACCTGTACAAAACAATATGAGAAGGAAACCTCCCCACAAGTATGAAATATGAGAGGGAAACCTGTCCAAATCGATGAATTATGCGAGGGAAACCTGTCCAGAACGATGAAATATGACAGGGAAATCTGTCCATAACGATGAAATATGAGAGGGAAACCTGACCAGAAAGATGAAATATGAGAAAGAAACCTGTCCAGAACGATGAAATATGACAGGGAAATCTGTCCATAACGATGAAATATGAGAGGGAAACCTGACCAGAAGGATGAAATATGAGAGAGAAACCTGTCCAGAACGATTAAATATGAGGAAAACCTGGCCAGAAGAATGAAATATGAGAGGGAAACTTGTCCACTACGAAATATGAAAGAACCATGTAATATGAAAGGGAAACCTGTCCAGAAAGATGAAATACGAGAGAGAAACCTGTCCAGAACGAGGAAATATGACAGGGAAATCTGTCCAGAACGATGAAATATGAAAGGGAAACCTGTCCAGAACTATGGAATGTGAGAGGGAAACCTGTCCAGAACGATGAAATATGACAGGGAAACCTGTCCAGAACTGTGGAATGTGAGAGGAAAACCTGTCCAGAACGATGAAATATGACAGGGAAATCTGTCCAGATCGATGAAATATGACAGGGAAACCTGTCCAGAACTATGGAATGTGAGAGGGAAACCTGTCCAGAACGTTGGAATATGAGAGGGAAACCTGTCCAGAACGTTGGAATATGAGAGGGAAACCTGTCCAGAACGATGAAATATGAGAACGAAACCTGTCCAGAACGACGAAATATGAGACTGAAACCTGAGCAGAACGATGATATATGAGACGGAAATCTGTCCAGAACGAAGGAATATGAGAGGGAAACCTGTCCGGAACGATTAAATATGTTAGGGAAACCTGTCCAGAACGATGAAATATGAGAGGGAAACCCGTCAAGAACGATAAAATATGACAGGGAAACCTGTCCAGAACGATGAAATATGAGAGGGAAACCTTTCTTGATTGATGAAAGAGAGGGAAACCTGTAAAAAACTATGGAATATGAGGGCATCCTGTCCAGAACGAGAAAATATGAGAGGGAAACCTGTCCAGAACGATGAGAAATGAGAGGGAAACCTCTCAAGAACGATGAAATATGAGAAGGAAACCTGTCCAGAACGATGAAATATGAAAGGGAAACCTGTCCAGAACGGTGAAATATAAGAAAGAAACCTGTCCAGAGCGGTGAAATATGAGAGGGAAACCTGTCCAGATCGATGAAGTATAAGGGAAACCTCTCAAGAACGATGAAACATGACAGTGAAACCTGCACAGAACGATAAAATATAACAGGGAAACCTGTCCAGAACTATGGAATGTGAGAGGGAAACCTCTCCAGAACGTTGGAATATAAGAGGGAAACCTGTCCAGAGCCGTGAAATATGAGAAAGAAACCTGTCCAGATCGATGAAGTATGAGAGGGAAACCTGGTAAGAACGATGAATTTTGAGAGGGAAACCTGTCCAGAACGACGAAATACGAGGGAAACCTATCCAGAACGATGAAATATGAGAGGGAAACCTGTCCAGAAGGATGAAATATGAGGGAAACCTCTCAACAACGATCAAATATGAGAAAGGATCTTGGCCAGAACGATTAAATATGAGAGGGAAACCTGATTTGAAGAATGAAATATGAGAGGGAAACCTGTCCAGAACGATGAAATATGAGAGGGAAACCTGTCCATAACGATAAAATTATGAGAGGGAAACCTGTCCATAACGATGAAAAATGAGAGGGAAGCCTGTCCAGAACGATTAAATATGAGAGGGAAACCTGTCCAGGACGATGAAATATGTGAGGGAAACCTATCCAGAACGATGAAATATGAGAGAGAAACCTGTCCAGGACGATGAAATATGACAGGGAAACCTGTCCAGAACGATGAAATATGAGAAGGAAACCTGCCCAGAACGATGAAATGTGAGAGGGAAACCTGTCCAGAACGATGAAATACGAGAGTGAAACCTGTCCAGATCGATGAAATATGAGAGGGAAACCTGTCCAGAACGATGAAATGTGACAGGGAAACCTGTCCAGAACGATGAAATATGAGAGGGAAACCTGTCCAGAAGGATGAAATGTGAGAGGGAAACCTGTCCAGAAGGATGAAATATGAGAGGGAAACCTGTCGAGAACCATGAAATTAGAGGAAACCCTGTCCAGATCGATGAAATATTAGAGGGAAACCTGTCCAGAACGATGGAATACGAGAAAGAAACCTGTCCAGAACGATAAAATATGAGAGGGAAACCTGTCCAGAACGATGATATATGAGAGAGAAACCTGTCCAGAACGATGAAATATGAGAGTTAAACCTGTCCAGAACGATGATATATGAGAGAGAAACCTGTCCAGAACGATGAAATGTGAAAGGGAAACCTGTGCAGAACAATGGAATATCACAGGTAAACCTGTCCTGAACGAAGAAATATGAGAAAGAAACCAGTCCAGAAGGATGAAATATGAGAGGGAAAGGAGTCCAGAATGATGAAATATGAGAGGGAAACCTGTCCAGATCGATGAAATATGAGTGGAAACCTGTCGAGAATGATGAAATATGAGAGGGAAACCTGTCCAGAACGATGATATATGAGAGGGAAACCTGTCCAGATCGATGAAATATGAGAGGGAAACCTGACCAGAACGATGATATATGAGAGGGAAACCTGTCCAGATCGATGAAATATGAGAGGGAAACCTGTCCAGAACGATGAAATATGAGAGGGAAAGCTGTCCAGAACGATGAAATATGAGAGGGAAACCTGTACAGAACGATGAAATATGAGATGGAAACCAGTCCTGAACGATGGAATACGAGAGGGAAACCTGTCCAGAAGGTTGATATATGAGAACGAAACCTGTCCAGATCGATGAAATATGAGAGGGAAACCTGTCCAGAACGATGAAATATGAGAAAGATACCTGACCAGAACGATGAAATATCAGAGGGAAACCTGTCCAAATCGATTAAATATGAGAGGGAAACCTGTCCAGAAAGATGAAATAAGAGAGGGAAATCTGTCCAGAACGATTAAATATGAGGATTACCTGTCCAGAACCATGAAATATGAGAGGGAAACCTGTCCAGAACGATGAAATATTACATGGAATCCTGTCCAGAACGATGGATTATGAGAGGGAAACCTGTTAAGAACGATGAAATATGAGAGGGAAACCTGTCCAGAACGAAGAAATATGATAGGGAAACCTGTCCAGAACGATGAAATATGATAGGGAAACCTGTCAAGAACGATGAAATATGAGAGGGAAACCTGTCAAGATCGATGAAATATGAGAGGGAAACCTGTCCAAAACGCTGCAATATTAGAGGGAAACCTGTCCAAAGCGATGAAACATGAGAGGGAAACCTGTCAAGAACGATGAAATATGAGAGGGAAACCTGTCCAGAGCGATGAAATATGACAGGTACACCTGTCCAGAACGACGAAATATGACAGGTAAACCTTGTCAGAACGATAAAATATGAGAGGGAAACCTGTCGAGAACGATGGAATATGACAGGGAAATCCGTCGAGAATGATGTATTTTGACAGAGAATCCCGTCCAAAACGACGAAATATTACTGGGAAACCTGGCGAGAAAGATGGCATGTGACAGGGAAACCAAACCTTAACGATGGAATATGACGATGAACCATGTCCAGAACGACGGAATGTGACAGAGAAACCCGTCCAAAACGAAAGAATATGACAGGGAAACATGTCCAAGACGATGGAATATGACAGAGAACACATCTCGAAGAACTAATATGACAAGGAAACCTGTCCAAAACGATGGAATATGACAAGGAAACTCGTGCAAAACGATGGAATATGACAGGAAAACCTGTCCAAAACGACAGAATATGACAGGGAATCCCTTGCTAAACGATGGAACATGAAGGGGAAACCCGTCCAAAACAATAGAATATGATGTGAAAACCTGTCAACAACGACAGAATGTGAAAGGGAAACTTGTCCAGAACGATGCAATATGAGAGGGAAACCTGTTCAGAACAATGAAATATGAAAGGGAAACGCGTCGACAACGATGGAGTATTACTGGGAAACCTGTAGAGAACGATGGAATACGAGAGGGAATTCCGTCAAAAACAATGGAATACTAGAGGGAAACCCCTCGAGAACCATGGATTATGAATGGTAAACCCGTCCAGAACGAAGGAACATGAGAGGGAAACAAGTCCAAAGCGATGGAATATCACGAGGAATCCCTTCTAGAACAATGGAATCAGAGAGGAAATCCGTGCAAAACGATGGAATGTGACAGGAAATCCTGTCCAGAATGCTGGAATATGAGAGGGAAACCTGCCCAGAACTATTAAATATGAGAGGGAAACCTGTCCATAACGATAAAATTACGAGATGGAAACCTGTCCAGTACGATGAAATATGAGAATGAAACCTGTCCAGAATGATGAAATATGAGCGGGAAACCTTTCTTGATCGATAAAATATGAGAGGGAAACCTGAAAAGAACCATGGAATATGAGAGGGAAACCTGTCCAGGACGATGAAATATGAGAGAGAAACCTGTCCAGAACGAGGGAATATGAGATTGAAACTTGTCCAAAACTATGAAGCATGAGAGGGAAACCTGTCCAAAGATATGGCATATGAGAGGGAAACCTGTCCAAAGATATGGCATATGAGAGGGAAACCTCTCCAGAACGATGAAATATGAGAGAGAAACCTGAGCAGAACGATGAAATATGAGAGAGAAACCTGAGCAGAACGATGAAATATGAGAGAGAAACCTGAGCAGAACGATGAAATATGAGAGAGAAACCTGAGCAGAACGTTGAAATATATATATATATATATATATATTATATATATATATATATATATATATATATATATATATATATATATATATATATATATATGTATGTCGTGCCGAATATGTAAAACTCGTCAATTAGCAAGAACTCATTTAAAATTAAGTCCTTTCTGAAAATTTCTCTTATATGTTTAAAGATATATTTTTTTCATTAATGTTAATGTAAACATTTTCATTTTGCACCAAAAGAACCTTAGAAAACTTACCTAACCTTATTATAACAAGAGCAATTTATTTTAGCCTAATCCAACTAAATATATTTTAGATTTGTTTACAGTAATTTAATACTAAACAAACAGTGAAATATATTTTTTTTCGTTAGGTTCAGAATGATTTTGGCGAAATTATTGCATACACAAATTTTCATTTGTCCTATATGGCAAGTTGAACATTGCTATTTAAGCCAAGATAGCAAATTCTGCCTATTCGGCACGACATACATATTATAATTATATATATATATATATATATATATATATATATATATATATATATATATATATATATATATATATCCATCCTTGCTGACATTTTAAGTTTGCAGTATCTAGGGAGAAGTCCACTAATGTTTGTTCCTACATCCATCACTACTCCAACCATAAACAAGCGTATAAATGTAATGTCTGTCTTACTGTGATTCTGAGAGCATTCCAAGTTTGTATCTGAGTTTCTTGATGAGGAAATTACAAAAAATCTTCGCTATTACAGCGAAACTACAGTATCCTAAGGAGTTTTTTGAAACAATTTTGTTAGCTGTTAGGAAAATTTATTATAGAACTGAACGCAAGATAACCCTTCAGATTAATAATGTGTTAGACCTCCCATACAATGAGAATTTATCTGTTCTGCTGAATGCCCTAAAAAATTTAACATACAAGTAATCTTTAAGAATTCACGGACGGTTAAAAACCACGTTGATCAACATTTCTCCCAAAACTGTGTTGGTCGAGTTCCCAGAGTCGGGTGCAGTATTTGCAACTTATCTTATGTGAGACAGACTGACAAACTCTTTGATGCTAGATTAGCACAACACCGATACTCAATCCAAACAGCACAAGGTTCCAATGCCATATTTAACCATACACAGACTTATAATAACCCTGCTTTAGAAAGTCATGTAAACCATCAGAAACAAATTAAGGTATACACTTATTAACATAAATATAGTATTGTCATGCTTATGTTTACCATAGATGCTGAATTCTCCATAGGAGTTTAAGTTCTGGTATCGATTTTCATCATTCTGAGTGTGTACCAACGTTTTGGAACGCTGGTTAATTCAATAAACCATTAAGTAAATTTGTTATTACTAACATGAACTGAAAGTGTTCTCAATTTCATGTTTGAAGGTAAATCAGAGGTTCATACGTGACATATACTTCTCCTTAGGTTATCATAAAATAATTTTCCTGCCAATAGAAATATACTAAGCAGGATAGAAACACAAGAAACATTATTAGTAAGGCACATAATAGCAAGACTTATTCCGCACCAATGCGGAAAAAGCTTTAATGATTCTGTAAATGAAAGAAATTTAGTACTACGACCTTCATTGCTTCACATATTGCATGATTAATACATTCTACAATAAATCATAATGCGCAGCAAAATACTTTGGCCTGCATTAAACATATAATACATTCCAAGGGTTTGCTGCCTTTTCTTAAATTATTTAATAGTGCAGTGTTAATAATATTTAGTCAAAATTCGTACTCGGGGAGGTGAAAGTTTTCAAGGTAATAAATAAATGTAGTTGTGTTTATAGATGGAAGACTCGTAGTTCTTCTCTTAAATCCATTTAAGAGTCGCATCAGAGAAAGTTAACTTGCACATAATAAACACGTAAGAATTCAAAATTAATTTATTTTCTGCACTTGAATCTTTTACTATATCGTCTCTGATACATTTAAGTGATGATATGTAAGACGCGATCAGTTTGTAATTCTCTACTAGACACAGGATACCCTTCTCAAGTTGCCAATCCAAGTCTGTCCCACTCAGTCTTGTCAGGGACGAGGCTGAGTGCAGAAGAATTCCCTGAAGGAATGACACTTGACCTCAGCAAAGGAGAGTGGAAGATGCTCATTCTAATCCCATGATTTTTTCCTAGTACGTCCTAAGTGCCTACCTTGATAAATTTGACACATGTACAACATTTGGGTATCTTTAATGAGGAAACGTTTCGCCACACAGTGGCTTCATCAGTCTATGCAAAGGAGAACGGCGAAGAACAGGAGTATTTTGAGGTAATCAGTCCTTCAGCCTTGAGTCGATGTGGTCAGTCCATTAACTTGTCGGTTCTACAAGTACACTCTTTGGCGATATTTGGTTAATGAAATTATACTGGTTTCATTATATAACCTGATCAAGACCATCTCCAAACCATACCACGGGCGGGGATAGAACCCGCGATCAGAGAGTCACAAAACTCCAGACCCACGAGTGGTATGGTTTGTTTGCAATCGTGTCATTACGACTTCATGAGTCAAGACCATCTCCCCAGGACGTGTGATCTCAGCATGGCTCGCTCGGCTTCGTTTGGGTACAAAGTATTTGCCAATTCTTCTTCCCATTTTCATGGAAAGAACAGTTTTCTCTTCCCCGACACCAAATATGACTGAAACAGCAGCACGTCTAGAGGATGTAGCTTTTAAATGCGGAATGTGTTGCATGCTGGATCTCTCGGGTATTGTACGTGTATGTTTGTTGGGATCGATGTAAACTGTTCGTATAGTTGCAGGCTGTCTGTGGCTCTGTCAGTTAGTATTACAAATAATTGTGTCAGTCCTGACAAACATAAAAGATCGCGTATGTATTCTGCAGAGTACAAAGCAGTGGTTTATGTAAGGTAGTCAGCATCTGGTTGGTCCTTGTTGCATGCAGTACTATATATTGGTATGATTTGAGATATCAACTGCTATTTGTTGCTGCTATAGCAAAGATACAATGTTTGTCAAACACTATCTTAGCTGAGGCATTAAAGTAGCGCGGCACTGTTATTGTTGACTTAGCATCATTGTTATTGCCATCAGGTAAGACAGTGTCTAACATTTGTCTAACAGCTGTTAACATGATTTGTGTGTGTCACATATGTCAGTATATGTGTAGGCATTAACTCAGAAGGTTATGAGACGCTGTTCAACAGCGCAATACAAAACCTGAGCAACTGTTGCTGTCATTAGCAAGTTTTCTTTATCATACAGGTCTGGAAGATGAATTTCAAACTCAGCTACAGAAGCTCTTCCACACCATCTTTCTTATCACGTATGTAACTCTTATGAAGAGTAATGTGCTACTGACATGTTTCCTGACGAGGCTCAAGCTGCCGTTATGTACTTGACTGTCTCTCGTCTCTAGTTATGTATCAAATGGACCATACCCCCGGCCGGGATTGAACCCGCGGTCATAGAGTCTCAAAACTCCAGCCCGTCGCGCTAACCACTAGACCAGCTAGCCACAATAAGATTCATCCAACTAGGGAGTTTTGAGTTTTGAGACTATGACCGCGGGTTCAATCCCGGCCGGGGGTATGGTTTATTTGCAATCGTGTCATTACGATTTCTTAAGTCATGTATCAAAAGGGTTCCTACCTTAATGGAATTTACAACCTTTTCAACGATATCATAAGTTTGGTCGGTATTTGCTGATGGTGAACATCAATACCAGTTCCATCTGTTCGATTACTGAATTAAAGAGAGGGTTATGAGCCTTCAACTAGTTAAAAAATATACTTAAGTACTTACAGCAAGGAACTCTAGTACATGTTCATAGGCCTTTGTACTGATCTGAAATATGTGTGTGTGAATGATACAAAAAAAATCAAGAGTATTACTAAATAGGCAACACACGCCAGTTTAGCCTGACTGTTTGACGTAATATCTAAGTCTTTTGATAAACCTCCAGGAACCTTGAGCATTCGCATGAGAAACTGTTCGATGGTTTGATGGTGACATTGCAGCCTAAGTGCTTGTCATTTCTCCTATTGGTGAAGAAACCCTCCTCAGTAAATTTCTTCAGTTGATTTTCACTAGTGATATTCGGAAGTTTCTTCAATGAACCTGATTGTATCTTGTTCAGATACAATCAGACGAGTAAGACACATGCAGTACTTGTGTATCATTATTTAGGAGACATTTCGCCAGCCAGCGGCTTTATCGTTTCAATACAAAAAATAATCCTGGAGACGGAGGAAGACAAGAGATAAGAGACTGAGGTGTTCATATTCATTTCTATTCGTTCAACACGAAGAGCTCTTGTACAACATCTGATACTGAATCAATGGAAAAATCTGAAATCAATTAACAAAAATAAAAGGAAGGTAACCGAAGAGCTGGGCTCGATCTGATTACCATGTAAATACCAACAGTTAATCCCAGTGCCTGGCTATGACTCTTCCTGCTTAACGAGGATTTCAAAACTCATATATACCACCAATCTCCCGGGTTACTCGCCTACTTCATAGTTTTATAAACAATGAAATCGTGATTAGAGAAGTCCCATTTTAATTAATAGAAATTTAAATTATAAATTAGGCGACAAGGAGTAAAATATTTCATTAAAGAGTCAGATAATGTGAAGTAAATCAGAGCATTAACAGAACTTCAGAAACCACCGGTAAATTTATTAACTGAGAAGATAATTGTGATAATAAGATTATCTGCAGAGTTTAGAGTTTTGGGGAGTTATTATCTGCGTCTAATTATATATGCAGGAAACATTCTATATATTCTGATATTATTATTACCATCATTATCAATACCAAGCCTGAGATCAGAATTCATTGTCAACCAGGCTGTTGGTGCTAGTGAAACACAGGCCTACAAAGCTACAAGAGAATGGTTGATCTGACACTAAGTAGTCCATCAGCTCCCTGTCAGCTGCTATATAAGGTAATTTGATCGCTTGTGCCGAGTTCCTCTGTAATTTCTAAATTATTTACGAGGGTTTCCTTGTTTGCCAAAACCAAGTCAAGCAGGTTATTTCCCCTTGTAGGTTCTGTGACAAACTGCTTCAAAAAACAATCCTGAACTATTTCTAAGAAGTCGTTTGACTCTAAATTCCCAGTCAAGAAATTCCAATCAATATGACCATTGGTATGGTACGTCAGATAGTTTGATCTGGGGAAGTGGAAGGTCACATTTATTTCTTGGAGCCAACATTCAACTGAAGAATATGAACAAACATCACGTACATCGGGGCCATCACGTACATCAGGACCATCACGTACATCAGGGCCATCATGTACATCAGGACCATCATGTACATCAGGGTCATCACGTACATCAGGGCCATCACGTACATCAGGGCCATCATGTACATCAGGATCATGTACATCAGGGCCATCACGTACATCAGGACCATCATGTACATCAGAGTCCCTTTCTTAACTCCTCCCTGCTGCACAGAACCCTCCCTGCTGCACAGAACCCTCCCTGCTGCACAGAACCCTCCCTGCTGCACAGTAACCCTCCCTGCTGCACAGTAACACTCCCTGCTGCACAGAACCCTCCCTGCTGCACAGAACCCTCCCTGCTGCACAGAACCCTCCCTGCTGCACAGAACCCTCCCTGCTGCACAGAAACCCTCCCTGCTGCACAGAAACCCTCCCTGCTGCACAGAACCCTCCCTGCTGCACAGAAACTCTCCCTGCTGCACAGAACCCTCCCTGCTACACAGAAACCCTCCCTGCTACACAGAAACCCTCCCTGCTGCACAGAAACACTCCCTGCTGCACAGAAACCCTCCCTGCTGCACAGAAACCCTCCCTGCTGCACAGAAACCCTCCCTGCTACACAGAAACCCTCCCTGCTACACAGAAACCCTCCCTGCTAAACAGAAACCCTCCCTGCTGCACAGAACCCTCCCTGCTGCACAGAAACACTCCCTGCTGCACAGAAACACTCCCTGCTGCACAGAACCCTCCCTGCTGCACAGAAACCCTCCCTGCTGCACAGAACCTTCCCTGCTGCACAGAACCCTCCCTGCTGCACAGAAACCCTCCCTGCTGCACAGAAACCCTCCCTGCTGCACAGAGCCCTTCGTGCTGCACAGAAACTCTCCCTGCTGCACAGAAACCCTCCCTGCTACACAGAAACCCTCCCTGCTGCACTGAAACTCTCCCTGCTGCACAGAAACACTCCCTGCTGCACAGAAACACTCCCTGCTGCACAGAAACACTCCCTGCTGCACAGAAACACTCCCTGCTGCACAGAAACACTCCCTGCTGCACAGAAACACTCCCTGCTGCACAGAAACACTCCCTGCTGCACAGAAACACTCCCTGCTGCACAGAAACCCTCCCTGCTACAGAGAAACACTCCCTGCTACACAGAAACACTCCCTGCTACACAGAAACACTCCCTGCTACACAGAAACCTCTCAGCTGCACAGAAACCCTCCCTGCTGCATAGAAACCCCTCACTGCTACACAGAAACCCTCCCTGCTGCACATAAACTCTCACTGCTACACAGAAACCCTCCCTGCTGCACAGAAACCCTCCATGCTGCACAGAAACCCTCCATGCTGCACAGAACCCTCCCTGCTACACAGAAACCCTCCCTGTTGCACAGAAACCCTCCCTGCTACACAGAAACCCTCCCTGCTACACAGAAACCCTCCCTACTGCACAGAAACTCTCCCTGCTAAACAGAAACCCTCCCTGCTAAACAGAAACACTCCCTGCTGCACAGAAACACTCCCTGCTGCACAGAAACACTCCCTGCTGCACAGAAACCCTCCCTGCTACACAAAAACCCTCCTTGCTACAAAGAAACACTCCCTGCTGCACAGAAACACTCCCTGCTGCACAGAAACACTCCCTGCTGCACAGAAACCCTCCCTGCTACACAGAAACCCTCCTTGCTACACAGAAACACTCCCTGCTACACAGAAACACTCCCTGCTACACAGAAACCTCCCTGCTGCACAGAAACCCTCCCTGCTGCACAGAAACCCTCCCTGCTGCACAGAAACTCCCTGCTGCACAGAAACCCTCCCTGCTGCACAGAACCCTCCCTGCTACACAGTAACCTTCCCTACTGCACAGAAAACCTCCCTGCTTTACAGAAACCCTCCCTGCTGCACAGTAACCCTCCCTGCTACACAGAAACCCTCCCTGCTATACAGAAACCCTCCTTGCTACACAGAAACACTCCCTGCTACACAGAAACTCCCTGCTACACATAAACACTCAGTGCTAAACAGAAACACTCCCTGCTACACAGAAACCTCCCTGCTGCACAGAAACCCTCCCTGCTGCACAGAAACCCTCCCTGCTGCACAGAAACCCTCCCTGCTGCACAGAAACCCTCCCTGCTGCACAGTAACCCTCCCTGCTGCACAGAAAACCTCCCTGCTTTACAGAAACCCTCCCTGCTGCACAGTAACCCTCCCTGCTGCACAGCAACCCTTCCTGCTGCACAGCAACCCTCCCTGCTGCACAGAAACCCTCCCTGCTGCACAGTAACCCTCCCTGCTGCACAGTAACCCTCCCTGCTGCACAGTAACCCTCCCTGCTGCACAGTAACCCTCCCTGCTGCACAGTAACCCTCCCTGCTGCACAGAAACCCTCCCTGCTGCACAGAAACCCTCCCTGCTGCACAGAAACCCTCCCTGCTGCACAGTAACCCTCCCTGCTGCACAGTAACCCTCCCTGCTGCACAGTAACCCTCCCTGCTGCACAGTAACCCTCCCTGCTGCACAGTAACCCTCCCTGCTGCACAGTAACCCTCCCTGCTGCACAGTAACCCTCCCTGCTGCACAGAAACCCTCCCTGCTGCACAGAAACCCTCCCTGCTGCACAGAAACCCTCCCTGCTGCACAGAAACCTAGTCATTTGCGTCGATGTTCTTACCCGAGATAAAATAATTAACGAATTTAAGCAGAAATACTGCGTGAAATTGATTTAACAATCTTACTATATAAAAATACCTGAGAAAGATAACATTGAAAACAATGAGAACTTTTTTAAAAGGATGTAAAGGTATATACTACGGTTTCTAAATAGTTTAGAATTATTTACACGGACGAGGAATCGTTGGATGATTAATTTATATAAGATGTTGTATGGCAGATTTATTGCAGCCTTGATGATGATGCTGTGGCTTGACGCTCAGTGATTCAGAAATCACAGGTAGGTAAATACAACTATTTAAACACAGAGACAGACAGACAGACAGACAGACAGACAGACAGACAGACACACACACACACACACACACACACACACACACACACACACACACACACAGCCTAGAAAATGACGTAGTGGAGGCAGGAACCATACACACTGAACTTACCTCTTGAGGTGTACATCAACCAAATAACTGTTGCAGCATATGGGGGACTAGAAAACCTAAGAATAGCTTTCCGACATCTCAGTAAGGCGTCGTTCAGGACTCTGTACAGCGTGTACGTAAGGCCCATATTGGAGTAATTTTCTGACGAGCTTGCCCACACCTTGGCAAGCTAGTCAGGAAATTAGAGGAAGTACAAAGGTTTGCAACGAGACTAGTTCCGGAGATAAGGGGCATGTCCTACGAGGAGAGGTTAAAGGAAATTGACCTGTCGACACTGGAAGACAGGAGGGACAGCAGGGACAGCAACATAAGAAATTATAAAATACTGAGAGAAATCGACCAGGTTGACAGAGATAAGATGTTCCAGAGAAGGGACACAGGGACAAGGGGTCACAGTTGGAAGTCGAAAACTGAGACGAGTCACCGATGTTAGGAAGTATTTCTTCAGTCACAGAGTTGTCAGGAAGTGGAATAATCTGGAAAGTGAGGTGATGGAGGCAGGATCCATACATAGCATTAAGAAAAGGTATGATAAAGGTCATGGAGCAGGGAGTGAGTGACCCAGTAGCGACCAGTAAAGAGGCAGGACCTGGAGATATGATCGACCCCTTCAACCACTAATACACTAATAGGCGAATACAATTAGGTGAGTACACACACACACACACACACACACACACACACACACACACACACACACACACACACACAATGTTGTGAAACTTTGAAAAAATGGAGGGGTGGAACACACTACGCACACCTTACTCCACCAGAATTGTATTTTGGTGAGCATTGTACCAAACATATCACCTGCGGCGCAAATTAACCAAGTAACTGTTGCGTTTAGACATCATAGGAAGAAGTTATTTAAGCCACTGCATACAATGCACGTCAGCCCAGTATGGAACCCACACCTTGGTATGCATGTCAAAAAAAATGGAGAAAGTGAAAGATGTCATTGCAACGATGTTAGTCTCGAAGATAAGGGGGTTGCATCCTGATCACACTGGAAAACAAAAAGGACTCGAT
Organism: Cherax quadricarinatus; assembly: GCF_038502225.1. NCBI lineage: Eukaryota > Metazoa > Arthropoda > Malacostraca > Decapoda > Parastacidae > Cherax > Cherax quadricarinatus. Next base: position 28,254,218 of record NC_091335.1, read on the forward strand.
GATATAACGTAAAAATAACGAGTGGAATTGATAGGGTTAAAAGGGACAGATTGTTTGAAAGACTGGACACAGAAACACTAGGGCACAGTTGGAAATTAAGAACATAGATAAGTAATAAGTAATTTCTGCAGCTGAGAGTAATCAGAAATATAAAGGATCTGGAAAACGTGGTAGCGGAGGCAGGATTCATACATAGATTTATGAAGAGGTACGATTAGGTTCTCTTAACCAGGAGTGGGTGAACATAAAAGCAACAAGCGTAGAGGCAGTGCCAGGAGCTGAGACTCAACCCTGCAACCACATATATAGACGAGTATTCGAATTTACTCGAATTTAAATCAGCCAACTTTAATGCAATGAAGAAGAGTGAGGAAGGTTGTGAGACATGATGAAGCACCTGGATGGTGAGCAGCTGACACAGTGAGTCAGTGAGGAAGGTTGTGAGACATGATGAAGCACCTGGATGGTGAGCAGCTGACACAGTGAGTCAGTGAGGAAGGTTGTGAGACATGATGAAGCACCTGGATGGTGAGCAGTTGACACAATGAGTCAGTGAGGAAGGTTGTGAGACATGATGAAGCACCTGCTAGTACAGATTCAGCGCAGGGATGCTTAATTGGGCATGGTGAGACTCGCTTGTGGCGAAGTCCTCTCATCTGACATCAAGCACCCAGCGCAGCGCCTTGTTCTGGACACGCTGCAGTTTAAGTAAGTTTGTTTTAGCTGCAAGAGAGAGGGCTAGAGGAGAGTAAGTTATCAGAGGACGTATTAGGGATTTGTAGAGGTGTAGTTTGGTGCGTTGGGAGGCATGTTTCAGCTTGTAGAGGCCCGCAAGGGCCTTACTAGTTATTGCATGCCTTGAGTGAATGTGTCCGTGTAAGCGAAGAAGGTAGTCAAGATTAACGCCAAGGACAGTGACAGATTGTGTGATGGGGATGTAAGTGCGGGTGCCAGCTGTTCTGAGCTCGACGGGTAATGGAGGATCACGTTTCCTATAGTTAAAATATGTAATGCTGGATTTAGCTGCATTGGATTTGATCCTCCATTTTTGTTCCCAGATGGCTATCCTGTCGACCTCATTTTGTGTTTTGTGTGTGTGTATCTATATTGGCGTGAGTGATAAGTTGTGTATTGTCGTCTGCATAGGCTAGTGTGATGGAGTTGTGGTATACACGTGTTGGAATGTCGTTAGTGAAGATTGAGGCACTTATGCAGCATATGGGAATCTTTATTCAGGAAACGTTTCGCCGCACAGTGGCCTCATCAGTCCAATACAAAGTAGAAAGGTGTAAGGAGAGTAGTAGTTAGAGGAAATCAGTCCCTCAGCCTGGAGTCGATGTGTTCAGTCCATCAATCTTGTAAAATATACAGCATAGGGCCAAAGACGTGGCTTATATACTGTAGTCAGGTGAGGCGAAGCAGGAGAAGGCGGGGTCATAGTGGTACCATCCACTAGTCGAAGTAGGTCTTCGTCCAAAGGTTGGACAAGTGTTGAAGAATTCTTTGTAACTTACACGAAGAGAGGAGGATGGGTATATATATATAGGCAGGAGGTGGTAGTGGTAGTAGTGGAGGTGGAAGGAAGTAGTAGTGGGAAGGTAGTAAGAGTAGGAGGGGCCAATCAAATACTAAGATAGAGGAGCACTGCAAGGGAGCTGGTGCCCACAGAAGGTAAGAGCAAGAACACAGAGGAAGGAGAGAAACAAATAAATATGTAAATAAAGAAGGAACAAATACTCAGGGCAGAAGAAAGACAACCCGAAGGAGAAAAAGGAAAGAGGAAAGGGGAAGAGGGAGAAGAAAAAAAATGAGGAATCAGGTTAAGTCACGGGTGTTCTGAAGTTTGGTGCATTTTACAATGTAGTGGGAGAGGAAGGCATCTACAGAGACGAAGCCACGACTAAGATTCATACAAGGAAAGTTGTGTATTAGGAATGATTCAACCAGACGGCAGCTGTTAAAGTTGGAAGTAGAGAAGACAGTTTAAGAAGAAGACCAGTCAATAGGATGGCTGTGATCTTTGACGTGACCGAAAAGAGCATTGTTAGTGTCGGCAAGCCTAACACTATTTTTGTGCTCCTCTTTCTTAGTATTTGATTGGCCCCTCCTACTCTTACTACCTCCCCGCTACTACTTCCTTCCACTTCCACTACTACCACTACCACCTCCTGCCTATATATACCCATCCTACTCTCCTTCTCTTTCATAGTCACACACACAAATCATCGGCCAACGATCTCGCCTCTCTAATTACCCCGTGTTGAGAGTGACTTTCCTCAGAGTGGTGGTTACTGGACCTTCGTCTTCACCATCAGGATTGGTGCGTCGGTGGCTGCCTACCCAAGGGCAGGGAGCCTCTCTCTGCACTCCTGTTGCTGTCTGAAGCCTCCACGCCTCAGCCTGTACGTGTGGTCTGCACGCCATACAGCCAGTGTTGCCTCTCCTCGCCGTTCAGGGCATAGAGTGCTCCATCAAGCTACATCTCACCCCCTCAGTGTCCTGTGCCTCCAGCGACGGACTCCACAAGTAAACTTTAAAGTTATAGCCAGGCAAGTACGTGTGTCTACTTCACACGCACTTGCCTAGCCGCGTTATTCTCACAGATTTGGCCGCCACATCTGATTTACGATGTCTTCAATGCTTTCCACTTCCTTCCCCCTCCCCTTACCACTCCTCTACCGCTAACACCTGCCTCTACTCCGTCTACTCCTGCCTCTAAGGCCTACCCTGCCTCTACCTCTTCCAAACCCAATTCTTTCTCACTTAACCTCAAATACTCTAATTCTGATCATGCCACTATCTGTCCTGGAAATTTATTGTACCAGATCACTGGCGCACCTCAGCTGAAAGTCTTTAAAACCAACTCAGGCTTCAAACTCCTTCTTGACAGACATTCTTACGAAACGTACACCTCAACCGAGACCAGACAAAAACTTCACCGAGCCAAATGCACAGTGATCGCAAAACACGTAGACTATTCTCTCCTGACTGCCTATGACACAGACAAAGAAGACTTAATCGAAGACATTATTACTAAGAACAAAATCTCTGTTGACGATATTTACAGACCCGAAAACTCTACCATCCTCAAAATACGATGTTCAACTCCTTCTGACGCCTCTACACTCTTCAATCAAGGAATCCTTGCCAAGACCATCTGCATTCTTCCAAACACTCTCTTCACTCCAAACTTTCACCCCATCACACAATGTCTGAAATGCTACAAATTCGGCCACGACAAAATCTCATGCACATCCACACAAATCTGCTCCAGATGTTCAGCAACTGGCCACTTCTGGAACCTTGCAACCTTCCCCTTAAATATTCTAACTGCGGCGGGTCACACACTGCAGTTGCAAATTCCCGCCCTTCTAGAAAACACATTCTCTCCTTCCTCAGAGCAAGCCATGCTCCCTCCCTCCCCAACCCCTTCCCTGCACCTCTCCCCCTTCCATACCTCCCTCCCCTACCCCCAATGCCTGGGTTACTCCACGCACTTGGTTTACCTCTCCTACTCTACACACATCAAACACCAACACGTAGACTACAAGCACTTCTCCTTCTGCACCTACACTCACACTAGACTACAAAACTAACTGTCAACTCGCCACTGCTGCCCACTCTGCGATGGTAATCTCTCAAGCTTACCAATCAGACTACTCACATGTCCTTAACCTAATCTTGTCTGCTAACAATCTTCCCTCTTTAATTATCCCTCCTTCCTGCTTCTCTTCTAAGCCCCCTACAACCTCTACCTCCTCCCTCTCTCCCACCCAACCACTTCCTACACCCACCAGCTCTCCTCCTCCCCTACCCCTCTTCACTATTTCTACCCCTCCCACCAACACCCCTACCGCTGCTTCTACGACCACCCCTCCCCCCCACCTCCTTACCCACTTCCTCATCCCCCAACCAAAGCTTTCACTTCCCCATCCCTTACCATAGCTTCCACTTCCTCATCCCCTACCAAAGCTTCCACTTCCTCTGCATCCACCTTCGCAAACTCCACCACAACCAAAACTTAATCCAGGTCCAACTCCACCTCCTCCAGACAAAATCCACTCAAACCTAAACCTGCCCCAACTTCTGAAATACAGACCAAAGAACATAAAAACAAATCTATCTCTTCCTCCCCCTCCAGGAAACTGGTCCGTAACACCTACAAACACACATCCACTGATGGCACCACTATCACGGGCTTTAATCCAAACTCCTCCCACGACATTAACTTTGGTATGACGAAACCATTAAATCATGTTTAAGGTGATTCAGTTCAACGTACGTTCTTACTTTACAATTAGACACCTACTGGCCGAGCTCCTTGAAGCAGAGAGGCCAGATATTGTTTTGCTAAACAGTACCTGCCTCAAAGCCCCTCAACGTATCCGCCATTATGGTTATACTGCACTACAGTCTCCCTATGATCCCCACAATGGGGTTGCCATCCTTGTCAAATCCAACATAAAACACGAATTTCTCCCAGTCCCTTTTATTCACCAACATTGTATTGCAGTCAGAATACACACCCACCTTGGCCCCTTTATCTTTTTCACCACCTATGCTCGCCCAAGCACTGTTCTCAACACACACTACCTCTCCTTAGTCTTCAACTACACCAACACACCAACATACCTACTAGCTGACATGAATGCCAAACACCTCCTTTCATCACACCAGTTGCACCAGGTCGCAAGGGATTCAAAGACTAACCAAAAAGGGTTCTTTCAGAAGTAAGATTAGGAACAAGATTGGCCCACTTAAGAGTAACTCTGGTCAAATCACTGACAGTGATAAGAATATGTGTGAAATTCTAAATACCTACTTTCTCTCAGTTTTCTCCCAGGAAAATACTAGCGATATTCCTGAAATAATAGATTATGCAGAACAGGATGATGATAAACTATGTATGATTGCGGTAACTAGTGACATGGTCCTCAGACAAATAGAGAAACTAAAACCTAACAAAACCCCAGGTCCTGATGAACTGTTTGCAAGGGTGTTAAAGGAATGTAAAGAGGAACTTAGCATACCTTTGGCTAATCTTTTTAACATGTCACTACAAACTGGCATAGTGCCTGATAAGTGGAAAATGGCAAATGTAATACCTATTTACAAGGCAGGTGACAGGTCCTTGGCTTCGAACTATAGACAAATAAGCCTTATCTCCACAGTGGGAAAATTTATGGAATCAATAATTGCAGAAGCAATTCGTAGCCATCTTGACAGGCACAGATTGATTAATGAATCTCAACACGGTTTTACAAAGGGGCGTTCCTGTCTTACGAATTTACTAACTTTTTTCACTAAGGTGTTTGAGGAGGTAGATCAAGGTAATGAATATGATATTGTGTATATGGACTTCAGTTAGGCTTTCGATAGAGTTCCACACCAGAGGCTATTGAGGAAACTTAGGGCACACGGAATAGGAGGAGAAATTTTTTCCTGGGTAGAGGAATGGCTGACAAATAGGCAGCAGAGAGTTTGTATAAATGGGGAGAAATCATAATGGGGGCACGCCACAAGCGGTGTTCCTCAGGGGTCAGTGTTGGGCCCGTTGTTGTTCACAATTTACATAAACGACATAGATGAGGGAATAAATAGCGACATAAGCAAATTTGCTGACACCAAAATAGGCCGTCCAATTCATTCTAATGAGGATATTAGAGCACTTCAGGATGCTTTGAATAGACTGATGCAATGATCGGAGAAGTGGCAGTTGCAGTTTAATATTGACAAATGCAAAGTTCTAAATGTTGGACAGTTAAATAACCATGCCACATATAAACTAAATAATGTAGATCTTAATACTACTGATTGTGAAAAGGATTTAGGAGTTCTGGTTAGCAGTAATCTAAAACCAAGACAACAGTGCATTAGTGTTCACAATAAAGCTAACGGAATTCTTTGCTTCATATCTAGAAATATAAATAATAGAAGTCCTCAGGTTGTTCTTCAACTCTATATATCCTTGGTTAGGCCTCATTTAGACTATGCTGCTCAGTTCTGGTCACCGTATTACAGAATGGATATAAATGCTCTGGAAAATGTACAAAGGAGGATGACAATGATGATCCCATGTATCAGAAATCTTCCCTATGAGGATATACTGAGGGCCTTGAATCTGCACCTCTCTCGAAAGGCATAGAATCAGGGGGGATATGATCGAGGTGTATAAGTGGAAAACAGGAATAAAGGGGATGTAAATAGCATGCTGAAAATTTCCAGCTATGACAGGACTCGCAGTAATGGTTTCAAGTTGGAAAAATTCGGATTCAGGAAGGATATAGGAAAGCACTGGTTTGGTAATAGAGTTGTGGATGAGTGGAATAAACTCCCGAGTACAGTTATTGAGGCTAAAACGTTGTGTAGTTTTAAAAATGGGTTAGATAAATACATGAGTGGGTGTGGGTGGGTGTGAGTTGACCTGACTAGCTTGTGCTCCTGGGTCTGGTTCAGTGCTCCATGAGTGGAGATGACCAAGCTTGGTGGGTCATTGGGATAATCCGGGGGAGGGGGAAACATGGGCCTGCTCTGTTTGGATCAGTAGGCCTGTTGCAGTGTTCCTTCTTTCTTATGTTCTTAACAACCAACTTGGTCACCAATTACTCAACTTCACAAACCACAAACACCTAATACATCTCGGCCCAAACTTCAACACCTTCTACAACCACACAGGCCAAGGCAAACCAGACATCATTCTGGCAAACCGAGCCAGCTCTCTATTTCAACATTTCATCTCACCTGACCCTATTACAGGCTCTGATCACATCCCAGCCATCTTACACATCTCCTTCAACCCTATCCTCATCCCGGCCACACCTTCCTTCTCCTACAAGAACGCTGACTGGAATGCTTTCAAACAACACAGACAATACTAACCTCACATATGACTACAACAACAAACCTATCTCTGGCATCGATACTCAACTTGATCTCATCCAGGACACCATTACATAAGCAGTGAACACCGCAATACCAAAGAAAACTCACACCACTCGTTATTCCTTCAAACCCTCAATCAGAACAAGAAGACTAATTATCTGCTACCACAACCTCTTCCTCTACAACACATATTTAATCAAGTCTGATTAGATCTCACTTACCTTGGAAACAACTTTCTACACAGCCTAGACCAAGACCACAACAATCACTGGTCACAACTCATACAACAAGCAGACAAACAGCGTATTAAAAATACTAAAGCCTTCTGGAACTTTATCAAAAAATCAGAGGCACAACTTCCACCAACAAATTCAAACACATCACTCACAACAGCACACTCATCTCAGACCCGCAGGCTGCTACTAACATCTTCAAACACATCTGGGAGAACATCTTCCACCCTCATCCACCTCACCCTAACGTTATTCAACACATTCAGAAAATAGAACACTGGAACACTACACACACACACGAAACAACACCAGACAGCAACATCCATCTGGACTCTCTTACCTCCTCCCAAGAACTCGACATCCCTTTCACCAACACAGACATTAAAACTCTCCTCGGACACCTTCCTCCCAAGGTCCCTGGTGCCTCTGGCCTAAACCATATTATCCTAAAACACCTTCCTGACTCTATCATTACTGCCTACACAAACCTCCTCGAAGCCTCCCTTGCCTCTGGATACTTCCCTTCCCTCTTCAAAGCTGCTACTGCTATCTTCCTTCCTAAACCCAAAAAAGACCACTCTGATCCTAGAAACTATCGCCCTATCAGCCTTCTCGAAACTTTAGGAAAACTGAAAAACTCATCAACCATCGCCTTCGCAGATACCTGGAACACAACTCTACTTTCTGATAGCCAGTTTGGCTTCAGAACTCACAGATCCACACAGGATGCCATTAACACCATTCTCAACTTCATCCACAAACACAAAACAAAGAAACAGGACAGCCCTGGTTGCAAAAGACGTTGAAAAACCTTTTGACACTGTCTAGCACGAAGGGCTCAAGTAAAAACTCTGCACTAACTTTAACCTTCTTCTCACTACTCGTAAACTCCTCTGCAACTTCCTAGACGGCCGTACCATGAGAATCAAATTCCAAGGCTGTTACTCTGACTACTTCACACTAAATGCTGGAGTACCCCAGGGATCTGTCCTCTCCCCTACCCTCTACATTTTATACACTAACGACATTCCAACACCTGTATACCACAACTCCATCACACCAGCCTATGCAGACGACATTATACAACTTATCACTCACGCCAATATAGATACACTCCCACACAAAACAAAATGAGGTCGACAGGATAGCCAACTGGGAACAATAATGGAGGATCAAAACCAATGCAGCTAAATCCAGCATTACATACTTTAACTACAGGAAACGTGATCCTCCATTACCTTTCGAGCTCAAAACAGCTGACACCCGCACTTACATCCCCATCACACAATCTGTCACTGTCCTTGGCGTTAATCTTTGCGGTCATATTCACTCAAGGCATGCAATAGCTAGTAAGGCCTTTGCGGGCCTCTACAAGCTGAAACATGCCTCCCAACGCACCAAACTACACCTCTACAAATCCCTAATACGTTCTCTGATAACTTACTCTCCTCTAGCTCTGTCTCTTGCAGCTAAAACAAACTTACTTAAACTGCAGCGTGTCCAGAACAAGGCGCTGCGCTGGGTGCTTGATGTCAGATGGGAGCACTTCGCCACAAGCGAGTCTCTCCATGCCCAATTAGACATCCCTGCGCTGAATCTGTACTGGAAGACGCTCAGTAACAGACAGATAGACAAACTTGAGACACATGACTACTGGACCTCTCTCCTTGACGAAGACATTCACAGACCCACAAACCGACACAACCTTTTCTACTCCTTGCATGATCCTGCTCCTAACCCTATTTACAAATAACCTTGGATTAGCTGACAAGTGCCTTCTATGACAGGTACCATTCACTGACCCACGTTCACCTTAGTTGTTGGGTTAAGACATGGCTCAATTCTACACTCCTCTCTAGCGCTAATCTTCGCCTGTCCCGTCCTCCCCGCTCACCCCACCGGAGTCACAACAGAAGAGCCTGAATTTCTCTTCTCAATATCTGTTCCACGATCGCCTTCGCTGCTGGGTTAAGCCCTGGCTCTATTTCTACGACTAAGAACACTCCTTTCCAGCACTATTCTTCGTCTGTCCCGTCTTCCCCGCTCATCCCATTTGGGATCTTGCCTGAACTTGTTCGTTCGTTCCTTCTCGTTAGTGTGACTTTGTAAATGGTCCAAGTTGGACCGAAACGTCGTCGTAAGCTCCTCTCTTCTATGTGCGGGTTATTTGTGTATCGTTCCAGTCACGGTATAGTGCCGTTTTTGTTATTTAGTCAGAGAGGAAGTTGTGAGACATGATGAAGCACTTGGATGGTGAGCAGCTGACACAGTGAGTCGTGAGAAAGATATGAGCAACAACACACAAAGTTAGTCCCAGGAAGTTCATGATGTCACTAATGGAGACAGTGAACACTGAGCGAGTATAAGAGTGACATTCTGGAATATACACAACGATGGCATCAATCCGCCACATGAATATTTATTCAGAGAATTTTAGAAAAGGTGTTGTGGGAGGAAACCCACGATTAATTACACATATAGACAAACTTAATACTCACAGGTTTGCTTCTTAATTGTTATTGTATCTAAGTATCAAAAAATATGAAAATAGACTTCATAAACTTGACCTAATGACACTAGAAGAGAGAAAAATAATAGAAGAAACATCAAAGTATATATAAAATTTAGAGGAGCAAACAACCTCACCAGCACAACCAGAAGAAGCAAATTTATTACATAAGAACATAAGAAAGAAGGAATACTGCAACAGGCCTACTGACCCATGCGGAGCAGGTCCATGTCCCTCCACCCCGGATTAGACCAATAACCCCCCGGATTAGCCCAATGACCCACCCAGTCTGGTCACCTCCACTCAAGGATGGAGCATTGTACCAGACCCAGCAGCACAAGCTACTCAGGTCCAACTCACACCCACCCACACCCACTATTTTTAAAACTACACAACGTTTTAGCCTGAATAACTGTACTCGGGAGTTTTTTCCACTCATCCACGACTCTATTACCAACCAGTGCTTTCCTATATCCTTCCTGAATCCGATTTTTTCTAACTTGAAACCATTGCTGCGAGTCCTGTCATGGCTGGAAATTTTCAGCACGCTATTTACATTCCCTTTATTTATTCAGGTTTTCCATTTATACACCTCGATCATATCCCCCCTAATTCTACGCCTTTCTAGAGAGTGCAGATTCAGGGCCCTCAGTCTATCCTCATAGGGAAGATTTCTGATACATGGGATCATTTTGTCATCCTCCTCTGTACGTTTTCCAGAGCATTTATAACCATTCTGTAATACGGTGACCAGAATTGAGCAGCATAGTCTAAATGAGGCCTAACCAAGGATATACAGAGTTGAAGAACAACCTGAGGACTTCTATTATTTATACTTCTAGATATGAAGCCAAGAATTCTGTTAGCTTTATTGCAAACACTAATGCACTGTTGTCTTGGTTTTAGATTACTGCTAACCAGAACTCCTAAATCCTTTTCGCAGTCAGTAGTATTAAGATCTACATCATTTAGTTTATATGTGGCATGGTTATTTAACTGTCCAACATTTAGAACTTTGAATTTGCCAATATTAAACTGCATCTGCCACTTCTCTGACCATTACATCAGTCTATTCAAATCATCTTGGAGAGCTCTAGTGTCCTCATTAGTATGAATTGGACGGCCTATTTTGGTGTCATCAGCAAATTTGCTTATGTCGCTATTTATTCCCTCATCTATGTCGTTTATGTAATTTGTGAACAACAACGGGCCCAACACTGACCCCTGAGGAACACCGCTTGTGACGTGCCTCCATTCTGATTTCTCCCCATTTATGCAAACTCTCTGCTGTCTATTTGTCAGCCATGCCTCTATCCAGGAAAAAATTACTCCTCCTATTCCGTGTGCCTTAAGTTTCCTCAATAGCCTCTGGTGTGGAACTCTATCGAAAGCCTTACTGAAGTCCATATACACAATATCATATTCATTACCATGATCTACCTCCTCAAATACCTTAGTGAAAAAAGTTAGTAAATTCGTAAGACAGGAACGCCCCTTTGTAAAACCGTGTTGAGATTCATTAATCAATCTGTGCCTATCAAGATGGCTACGAATTGCTTCTGCAATTATTGATTCCATAAATTTTCCCACTATGAAGGTAAGGCTTATTGGTCACTAGTTTGAGGCCAAGGACCTGTCACCTGCCTTGTAAATAGGTATTACATTTGCCATTTTCAAATTATCAGGCACTATGCCAGTTTGTAGTGATATGTTAAAAAGATTAGCCAAAGGTATGCTAAGCTCCTCTTTACATTCCTTTAACACCCTTGCAAACAGTTCATCAGGGCCTGGGGATTTGTTAGGTTTTAGTTTCTCTATTTGTCTGAGGACTATGTCACTAGTTACCGCAATCGTACATAGTTTATCATCATCCTGTTCTACATAATCTATTATTTCAAGAGTGTCGCTAGTTTCCTGGGAGAAAACTGAGAGGAAGTAGGTATTTAGAATTTCACATATTCTTATCACTGTCAGTGATCTGACCAGAGTTACTCTTAAGTGGGCCAATCTTGTCCCTAGTCTTACTTCTGTATACCTGAAAGAACTCTTTTGGATTAGTCTTTGAATCCCTTGCGACCTTAGCCTCATAATCCTTTTTTGTTTTTCTTATTCCTTTTTTTATTTCTCTGTATAATTGAATATACTGATTTCTTAACTGCCCATCCCCTCTTTTGATACGCCTATATATGCCTCTCTTTTGACCAATGAGATGTTTTAATCTATTGTTCATCCATTTCGGATCATTTTTGTTAGATCTAATTTCCCTACTCGGAACAAAAGTTGTCTGGGCAGCTAGAACTATGCTCTGAAAAACGTCGTATTGGCAACCAAGATCACCTACATGGCCCATAGTCAGGACATCCCAATTTAGCCCACGCAGGTAATTTTTCAGTCCCATTAAGTCGGCCAAGCGAAAATCTGGGACAGAGATTTGATTGCAGTTATCTGGGTAATTCCATGATATATTGAAACTAAGTGATTTGTCATCACTTTCCCCAAGCTCATCATTAACCTAAAGATTATTAATTAGTGAATCTTTGTTGGCAAGAACCAAGTCAAGTAGATTGTTTCCTCTAGTTAGTTCTGCCACAACCTGTTCTAAAAAGCAATCCTGAATCGCATCAAGAAAGTCACTAGACTCAAGATTTCCTGTCATATTGTTCCAATCAATCTGTCTAAAATTAAAATCTCCCATTATCACAACATTTTCATATATAGATGCCTTATGAATTTCGTCCCATAACAGCTTACTGTCCTCCCTATCAAGGTTTGGGGGCCTATAAATTACACCCAAAATTAATTTCTCACGTCCCTCGAGAAACTGTAGCCAAACAGATTCTGTGTTCGATGTTTCTAATCTTATATCATGTCTAAGACAACAATTTAAAGTTTCTCTGACATACATCGCCACACCACCACCCTTCCTGTTGACCCTATCAGTGTGGAATAGTTTATAACCCTGTATGTTGCATTCAGAAGGCATTTCTCTATCTTTCAGGGTGAACCAGGTCTCTATTATAAAATATAATTTATATTACCTACACTTGCAAGCAATCTTAGCTCATCTATCTTATTTCTTAGACTCCTACTATTTGTATTGTAAACTTTATGGGAGCTAGTCACTTGTTGCCCTCTACTCTCTCTCTTTGTTTGTTGATCAATTGATTTGCCATTACTAGCAACTTTATTTTGAATATTGTCTTTTAAACATATCCCTGAGGTATCCCGGTAATAACTGCTGTTTTTAACCCTAATGCTGCAGCCTGATTGTTTTCCACAAACACCCATACCTCTATAATCTATCAGTTTAAATTCCTAGACAAGTCATCAATTACCCTTTCAATTGAATTGGCTAATGCAACCACTCCATCCCCAGAGAGATGAACCCCATCCCTTGCATACATATCACGTTTGCCAAAGAATAGGTCCCAGTTTTCAATGAATGGGATTGCAAGTTCCTTGCAGTACCTGTCTAGCCAGCAATTTATAGCAATTGCCCTAGACATCCATTCATTGCCCACTCCCTTTCTAGGGAAGATGCTACATATGACTGGGATCCCTCCCTTAGACTTAACTACTTCTATGGCTGACCTGTACTTATCCAGCAGCTCCTCTCTCCTGCCCTTCCCAATGTCATTACCCCCAGCACTAAGACAGATAATGGGCTTGTTCCCATTACCTGCCATAATATTATCCAACCTGCTGACTATGTCACCAACACCAGCTCCAGGAAGACACACTGTCTGTCTGACCTTTCTGTGTCTGTTACAAAATGCACGGTCCATATATCTTACCTGAGAATCGCCTACTATTAAAATATTCCTACCTTGATTAGCAGGGGAATCAATGGTACCTTCAACCTCACTAACCACTGAAGTACACTCGTTTTGGAGAACAGAGAATCGATTTCCTACCTTCACATCTTCTCTATTAACTCTCCTCATCTTCCTTCTTCCTGAACTGTGAACCACTTGCCACTTAAAGCGGCTGCCACTATCACTGCTGGTGACAATTTTCTCCTTACCAGCTAAATCCTTCTCACACTCGCTCCCAAACTCATCTATGCGAAACTTCAGCCTCCTATTTTCCTCCTGAAGAAGTAGAATCTCCTTCTTCAACACTTGAACCTGAGATTCTAAAACACTACAACAAGCCATGGTGCTTGGTAACAGCCCACGCTAACTCCCAAGAGCTTAGTCAGGTATGACCTCAGGTGACCACATATAAGAAACAAGGATATTTTATTACTTATTAAAGTAATGTGAAATTTGAGAATTAAAGAGAAAAGTCACAAACAATACTTGGGCAAGTATGTATACAAAATTTTTGGGCACACGCCCCAGCTCTGAGGAGCTGGATGAGATTTTCGCCTTATAATCGGTGATACACACGTAACAACATGTACCGTATATGCCACCTTTATATCAATAATGTATCTCTTAAATCTTCTGTACCATATTATGTAATAAAATATTCCTATTAGTAAAAAAAAATAAATATGAAAAGATGGGGTGGTAAGGGATGGAATATTCAAACGGCTTCAGGAAGAAATCCAAATATTTTTCCTTGAAGCCTTTTTATCCACTTCTCCGAGGCTATGGGTCCCACAATTTACACCAGAGGTGGACCCCATTATATTAGAATATATATATATATATATATATATATATATATATATATATATATATATATATATATATATATATATGTATAAACGTCTGCCATTTCTCACGGAACAGGGTGGTGAACCAGAAAGAGAGAAAACTTTCAGCATCCTTCAAAACATTCACCATCACTCACACATAATCACTGTCTTTGCAGTGGCCCTCAGATGCGACAGTTTAGATATTCCTCCAAACTGCCAATATCCCAAACCCCTCCTTTAAAGTGTAGGCACTGTACTTCCCATTTCCAGGACTCAAGTCTGGCTAACCGGTTTCCCTGAATCCCTTCACAAAATATTACCCTGCTCACATTCCACCAGCTCGTCAGGTCCCAAAAACCATTCGTCTCCATTCACTCCTAACACTTTCACGCCCCTCGCCCACAAAACCTCGTTTATCCCCTCCCTCCAACCTTTCCGGGGATGACCCCTACCCCTCTCCCCTTCCTTTCCATACGGATTTATACGCTCTCCAAGTCATTCTACTTTATTCCATTCTCTCTAAATGACCAAACCACCTCAACAACCCCTCTTCAACCATTTGACTAATACTTTTAGTAACTCCACACCTCCACTCTACGAATTCTCTGCATAATATTTGC